>NC_136793.1:5269283-5304303 GCF_951216825.1 Electrona antarctica
GGAGGTAGTCATTCCAGTGTCAGACATGGAGAGAGAAGGGGCACCATGAGCTCTGTCCTAGGACAGTGTTGGGGCACCATGAGCTGTCCTAGGACAGTGTTGGGGCACCATGAGCTCTGCCCTAGGACAGTGTTGGGGCACCATGAGCTCTGTCCTAGGACAGTGTTGGGGCACCATGAGCTCTGCCCTAGGACAGTGTTGGGGCACCATGAGCTCTGTCCTAGGACAGTGTTGGGGCACCATGAGCTCTGCCCTATGACAGTGTTGGGGCACCATGAGCTCTGTCCTATGACAGTGTTGGGGCACCATGAGCTCTGTCCTAGGACAGTGTTGGGGCACCATGAGCTCTGCCCTAGGACAGTGTTGGGGCACCATGAGCTCTGTCCTAGGACAGTGTTGGGGCACCATGAGCTCTGCCCTATGACAGTGTTGGGGCACCATGAGCTCTGTCCTAGGGCAGTGTTGGGGCACCATGAGCTCTGTCCAAGGACAGTGTTGGGGCACCATGAGCTCTGCCCTATGACAGTGTTGGGGCACCATGAGCTCTGCCCTAGGGCAGTGTTGGGGCACCATGAGCTCTGCCCTAGGACAGTGTTGGGGCACCATGAGCTCTGTCCTAGGGCAGTGTTGGGGCACCATGAGCTCTGCCCTAGGACAGTGTTGGGGCACCATGAGCTCTGTCCTAGGCCAGTGTTGGGGCACCATGAGCTCTGTCCTAGGACAGTGTTGGGGCACCATGAGCTCTGTCCTAGGCCAGTGTTGGGGCACCATGAGCTCTGTTCCTAGGACAGTGTTGGGACCTGAAATGTCCAGACTGGGTGCTTGAATTTAAGCAATGTAAGTTTGTTATTTTCATTTTTGAAGCTACATTTTTTTTGTGAAAGATTTTTTTTCTGAACATTATTTTGAACATTTTTTGGAACTATTGAGATTTTTGGTATGTCATTTTTCTTTGCCACCTAGCCCTCATCAAACGTACTCATTTACATATAGCATGAATATGACTTGTTAAATCCTGACCAATGTGGACACACACTAAGACTCATATTGTACTACCAGTAACCAGTAAGCTGGAGGGAATAATGCAAGAGAAAATAAACATGAAATTCCATCATGTTGAATAGAAAATAAGATCTATACACAAGATAAATCACAAGATAAGTCATGTTGATGTTGTCTGATTATGTAATTCCTCTGCTTTTGAATCATTGTCATCCTGGATTAGACTGACTGATCGTGTGTCTTAAACTAAAGGCTTTCACCTGTATGAGTCCTCATGTGTATTTTTACACTACCCGTCCGAGTAAAGCCTTTACCACATACTGTACAAGTATAGGGTTTTTCACCTGTATGAGTCCTCATGTGTCTTTTTAGATCACCTGTCTGAGTAAAGCCTTTACCACATACTGTACAAGACAAGGGCTTCTCGCCTGTATGAGTCATCATGTGCTTTTTTAGATCACCTGTCTGAGTAAAGCCTGTACAACATACAGTACAAGAGAAGGGCTTTTCGCCTGTATGAGTCCTCATGTGTGTTTTTAGACTACCCGGCTCAGTAAAGCCTTTACCACACACTGTACAAGTAAAGGGTTTTTCACCTGTATGAGTCATCATGTGTGTTTTTACACTACACGTCGCAGTAAAGCCTTTACCACATACTGTACACAAAAAGGGCTTTTCACCTGTATGAGTCATCATGTGTCTTTTTAGATTACCTGTGACACGGAAACCTTTACCACACACTGTACAAGTAAAGGGTTTTTCACCTGTATGAGTCATCATGTGTGTTTTTACACTACCCGTCGCAGTAAAGCCTTTACCACATACTGTACACAAAAAGGGGTTTTCACCTGTATGAGTCCTCATGTGTACTTTTAGATCACCTGTGACACGGAAACCTTTACCACACACTGTACAAGTAAAGGGTTTTTCACCTGTATGAGTCCTCATGTGTGTTTTTAGACTACCCGTCTCAGTAAAGCCTTTACCACATACTGTACAAGTAAAGGGTTTTTCACCTGTATGAGTCATCATGTGTGTTTTTACACTACCCGTCGCAGTAAAGCCTTTACCACATACTGTACACAAAAAGGGCTTTTCACCTGTATGAGTCATCATGTGTCTTTTTAGATTACCTGTGATACGGAAACCTTTACCACATACTGTACACATATAGGGGTTTTCACCTGTATGAGTCCTCATGTGTACTTTTAGATCACCTGTAGTAACACAGCCTGTACCACATACTGTACAAGAAAAGGGCTTTTCACCTGTATGAATCCTCATGTGTTTCTTTAGATTTCCCTTGTGAGTAAACATTTTGCCACACTCTGTACAACTAAATGGTTTCTTCCCTGTGTGAATCATCATGTGTTTGATTAGATCTCCCTTTTGATTAAACACTTTGCCACACTCTGTACAGCTAAATGGTTTCTTCCCTGTGTGAATCATTGTGTGTCTATTTAGATTACGCTTGTGATTAAACATTTTGCCACACTCTGTGCAGCTAAAACGTTTCTTCCCTGTGTGACTCCTCATGGAGTCAGGTTGTTTGGATGATTCCAGGTCCTGGGACAGCTTGGCTCCTCCCACATGTTGTGTGTTTTGTGATTTCAGTGTTTTTAAAGCTGACTGATCTCCCCTAGGCTCCTCCCACTCATCACTGTCTTCAGTGTCAGATTCAGAACAGTGTGAAGAGAGGAGCTGCTCATCACTAGTTGGTTGTGATGTTCCACAGTCCTCTACACAGTGTGAAGAGAGGAGCTGCTCATCACTAGTTGGTTGTGATGTTCCACAGTCCTCTACACAGTGTGAAGAGAGGAGCTGCTCATCACTAGTTGGTTGTGATGTTCCACAGTCCTCTACACAGTGTGAAGAGAGGAGCTGCTCATCACTAGTTGGTTGTGATGTTCCACAGTCCTCTACATCAGCTTGTGTTTTCATGTGTTCAGTTGAGGTGCCGGCTACAGGCTCTGTCTCTCTGTTTTCATCATCATCATCTTCACTTTTCACTGCTAGTAATGTCAACGTTGACCCACCAGCCTCTTCTGGTCTTTGAAGTAGCTCCTCCTGTTCCTCTTTAATGTGTGGAGGTTGTGGTTCCTCCTGGACCAGACTGGAGCTCCTCTCCTCTTCAGGTGGAACCTCCTCTTTACACACAGGGACGTGCAGAAAGTCTAGGAAAAATAATACAAAGAGACTCTATAAAAGGTTTGAATCTTGTACCTCAGTGCAGAGTAGTGGCTGGAAGAAGTATCAACAGATTACTTTTTGTCCACATGTTCCAACATTGAAATGTGACGGTGCGCTGACTGCGTTCTGTGCTGTAAATAGTGTGGCCGTTGTTTGTTTACATTGCAGCGCTCTCATAGAAGATGTGAGACCAGCTGAATGAGAGGTAGTCATTATCATAGATATATATGAGAAAGGATAGATGACACGCCCCCGCTGCTGGCCAATGGAGAGTGACGTTATAGAAAGGCTAGATGAAACGCCCCCGCTGCTGGCCAATGGAGAGTGACGTCGCCACATGGTGGCCATCTTGCTACAGGTAGCTCGCCCACTCATAGCATTGTGTCTGTGGTGCATGTACTTTTTTAATAACCATAACATGCTCAATTTTCAAGTGATTTTCAAACAGTTTGGTTTGTTATAAACGTCAGATGATACTGCATACTTATAATGGACTTTCATATAAAAAGCAACTAAGCAGATAAGCATCCTGAATCATAGCCACTTTGATGGCGTTTGTAATAAACCAACCCGTTTGTAAATGTGTCAAGATTTCACCATAGAACATACCAAAGAAGTTCACTGTATCAAGATGGCCGACTGGTGAACCATATTTATATATGTCTATAGTCATTATTATTTAGAAAGTAATAGTAGTAGTGAAACTTAATAGTAAGTAAGCCTTGCCAAGCCATGAGGCCCATAGGGCAGGAGCTCATCTCCCGTTTCTGTAGCGTGAGGCAGCTTGCTGTACACCTCCTGGACATGTCGCAGGGACTGACCCCCTAATCCAACCCTTGATGCTGAGTGTCAAGCAGGGGTAGCCTTGCTAATAAGCCAGACTCAAATAACACTGTCGTGTGGTATTTGAGTCTGGAGATGCTGTGTATGGATCTTGTTTCCCGGGGGGTGGGTTCAAACATTTTCTCTTTGACGCAATTGGTTAGAGGTACTGTCAGTCAAAGGTCTCAAGCATTGAATGTCACTGTACCAAAGCCCGCCCATATTGCATACCGTGTCCCGATTGGCCACACCAGTTCTCTGGTGTAGGAAATGGGCGTACAATTGAGCCTCTCCAGACCGTAATCCGCCGGCAGGCTTTTTTTTTTGGCCAACGGCTGATTCGGTCTGGCTTATTAGCCAGGCTAAAGCAGGGGAGGTACTGGGTCCCATTTTTATAGTCTTTGGTATGACCCGGCCGGGGATTGAACCCCGACCTCCCAGACTCAGGGCAGATAGTTAATACTGAAGTAGAATTAACTGCAAAGCTTCAGTGAACGCATTAATACATTTACAACCAAACCATCGTCCCATTCAGAATACATTTAGATCAATGCATCCATGTAGTCAATAACCGATTCATATCAGTTCATCTTTACACCCTCAGTACCGTCACACTTTCACCAATACAATAAATAAAGACATCTTTACACCCTCAGTACCGTCACACTTTCACCAATACAATAAATAAAGACATCTTTACACCCTCAGTATCGTCACACTTTCACCAATACAATAAATAAAGACATCTTTACACCCTCAGTATCGTCACACTTTCACCAATACAATAAATAAAGACATCTTTACACCCTCAGTACCGTCACACTTTCACCAATACAATAAATAAAGACATATTTACACCCTCAGTACCGTCACACTTTCACCAATACAATAAATAAAGACATCTTTACACCCTCAGTACCGTCACACTTTCACCAATAAAATAAATAAAGACAGAGTGCTTTAAACTTACTGAGATCCATGTGGTCTTCAGGTTCCTGTTTACGGTGGTCTTCAGGTTCCTGTTTAAGGTGGTCTTCAGGTTCCTGTTTAAGGTGGTCTTCAGGTTCCTGTTCAATAGAACCAGTCGTGGCTGGAGAACTGATCTTCACCTGCAGACTGGACTCCTCACACTGGACTGGAATGAAGGAATACAATAAATACTTTAAAGATGGAGTGCCACAATATTTTAAATCTTTCCAGTTTTCATGTATCTATGAGGTGACAGTACTTCATTAGACCCCCTGGTGTGGTTTGTATGTGCAATGGTGTATTCCCTTTGTATTTAGGGTTTCTTCCTGGAGGCTGAACCCTTGACAGTCAAACGGGCCAATGAAATAAACACTGATAGTGTGACGTATAATTATCGAACGCCCCCAGGCACCTCCCCCGGCCCTCATTATATATATTTTTGAGGGGCCCTCCTATATACAGGTTTAATGTTTGTTTTTAGTTCAAACATTAAATGCCATTAACAATAAAGAGAATTTAATGTTTGTTTTGTCACCGTTTGTTTTACATCACCATTACATCACCTAATCAACATGAGTTAGACCTTAACCCATTTTGGGCGGGAACCCCTTTTGGTGGCGCGCTATGAACTTGTAGGTCTGCTATTTTTGAAAAATCGTAAAAATGCGGCACAAATCTTTGAATATATATTCTTTCAGAGCAAACGTCAGGCCTAAATGGGTTAATATATTAGCGCCCCTCACTTCAAACAGGGGTGATTTTTTAAAATATGACAACCTCTGTGGGCGGAGCTTCCACATACACACGTGTGCATTTTAAACATGGCTGCGGCAGGGTGATCCGAGTCTGTACCAAACTGTGTGACAGCTGTCAGTCATTTGATTTTGACACATTACCAGCTGACAGCAGGCGTGAGCAATGGCTGAATTAAGCAATATTACACCAGAGGGTGTTCTTTATTGTCATTAATGTGCCGTAGGAACTCGCCAGAAAGCAGCAGGTCACCACATGTCGCTTGTTAGATTAGAATCTATAAAGTGATATTTTATTTTATTTACCTGAGAGGGTGTCACAGCTCGTCTCCCAGTGTAGTAATGTCAATGATAACACATCAGCCTCCTCCTCCTGTTCATCTTTAATGTGTGGAGGTTGTGGTTCCTCCTGGACCAGACTGGATCTCCTCTGATGATGTGGAGGTTGTGGTTCCTCCTGGACCAGACTGGATCTCCACTTCTCATATTCAGATGAAACCTCTTTACACACAGACAGAAGGAGGAGAGAAGAGGTTAGCATCAGCTCAACAACTCAAATGCTTTTATCATTAGATGACATTTTATTTGTTTTGTCAGAATGACCATTGTTTAAAAAATAAAAAATAAGTATCCGTTTTACAACGAGGCTCCTGGAATAGGCAAGCTGTCGACTAGAAGAGGGTCTGTCTGTGTGTCCGCGCTTGTTTTGTCTTTTCTTCATCTTAACATTGACAGGGCCGGATCTACCATATGAGCACTTTGGGCACGTGCCCAGGGGACTTTTTTTTTTTTTTGCTCCACAGACATTTTCTCCACTAATCCAAATGAAATAAATGGTGTCTAAACTTAAAGTGTTTTATTGTTGGTGAGAATGTGTTATGCACATAACTAAAAGATTCCGACTATACCTACAGTGTGTAGTTTGGTGTTGTGTGTGTAACACACATACCTGCAGTGTGTAGTTTGGTGTTGTGTGTGTAACACACATACCTGCAGTGTGTAGTTTGGTGTTGTGTGTGTAACACACATACCTGCAGTGTGTAGTTTGGTGTTGTGTGTGTAACACACATACCTGCAGTGTGTAGTTTGGTGTTGTGTGTGTAACACACATACCTGCAGTGTGTAGATCGATGTCCATATCAAAGTCAATGTCCAGCAGTTTGTTGTGTTTCTCCAGCAGAGTTTCTAGTGTCTCCATCTCTCTCTGGACGAGGCTGCACATCCACTCTGCGGCCACACTGAGGCGCTCCAACACAAACACTCTGAGCCGACAAACATCACCGCTTGTTGTGTGTTTGTCCAAAACGCACAATATGTCCTCTCCCACCACTGACGTCATGTGTTCATGTATCTTCAGCCGTACAGACTCCATTGGACTCGTTTTACCTCCTTTAGGAGACATTTACACCAAACAGACTCTCTTCCAAACTACCGCTGTTTCCCTGGCTTCAACGCCGACAAAATGGAACTCTTAGCTGGGCTGAATGAAGGAGGAAACACCGCTGGAGAGCCGAGATGATTTCGGGTCGTCACAACATTTCAGTGGCACCGAAGAACCGACTTAATGTAATGTAATGACCGGTGGGGTTCTCCCCATCGAACGACATGACAACCTTCTTTCTTTAAGTTGCTTTTATTCCAAATAACGACTTACAAGGCACACAATAGTGATGGCTGGATAGCTACGAATAGCCTACCAAAATGCTAGCGTAACCCAACGGCTCAGAGCACAACAACACCAAACTAGTAAACGTGCTTCCGCCCTCACCCCGGAAGTACTCCCCCCCGGGCTGGTCCTTAAAGGAACACACACAGTAGCACAGTCCTAACCATAACACAGTACTAGTGTTCCACTGGGACGCTACAGTAACATAAACTTATATAATGTGTACATGTTTCTGTTCCTACTGTAATATAGAATGTGTATTAAATACACTTAGGCCTACAACTTATAGAATGTGTAAAATGTCTATTTTCTCTAGATGAGGAACAACAACAAAGAGATTCTCTCCGATTCCGCCATTACGCTGAAAACACACAACCGTCAACCAGTGTTGCCACATTGTGTGAGAGAAACAAGCAACCAGGTCCATGAAAACAAGCCCAAAAGAAGCCTGGCTAAGGCTTTTTGAAACTAGCAGATCTACAAGCGTTGTGAGCTTGTAGATCTGCTAGTTTCAAAACAATCATTCTTTGAAACATTTTAACAACAACCCCCTTTTCCCCTCACTGTATATGTTTCTTTTCCCTTTTTACCTCCATTATGATGAATTCCTGTTCTGTTCTTTGTCTATATAGAAGTGTCTATTTGTACGTCTCTAAATGTTTTGATGAATTGAACATGGTGGACCCTGTTGTAAACCAGGGTAATGCTTAATTGGGTCGTGAGTTTGTGCTTGAAATGTACTGTAATTCTGCAAACTGTTAATACATTTTTCAATCAATCAATCAATGTTGTTCCTTCTGGCACAAAACATTTTTAAATGTTGGGTCCTTAGTTGGACAAATACATGAATGTGGAGGTCCTTGACATGGAGATGTGTAAGAATCACTGCTTTAAACAACTACAAACACATCCTAATTGGACCCAAAGCTCCCCCTGGTTCTCTGACTTACAAATACATAAAGGAACACTATTTGCAGGTGGTGTGTGCGTGTGCGTTGAGGTTTTTCTTCATAAATCGATGCTACTGAACACCCTTTATGTCTGTGTGTTGTTATGAACATATTGAACCAATGGAAAGTATCCATGTCTGTGTGTGTGTGTGATAATCAAACTTGCGTGTGTGTGTGTCCGTGTGTACATGTGAGTGGGAGAGACAGACAGACAGATACTAAAAGAGGATGTGTGTGTGTGTGTGTGTGTGTATGTGTGTGTACAACTGTGCATGTGTGTGTGTATGTGTGATAATCAAACTTGGAGATCCATTGTCAGTGGAGTTAAGAGGTTTTTCTGTCATTGATAAGAACTATCTTGAAAGAGAAAACCACCTAACTCCATTTGAGCTGTATTCGGGTAAAGTGGTGATAATATAATGACACATGCAAGTATCTGATAATATACAAATGAGGCAGTACTGGTTTGTTTAAAAAATATATGGTTTTCTTTCATTTCTGATTTTGGAGTTAAGAGGTTTCCTCCCGACAGCAGAGATATTCATTTTCGGTTTACCATATTCTCATTTCATACTCCACATTCCCATGTCAGGATTAGGTCATTATTATCAAACACTGTTTGCTAACCATAATAACCATGGCTAAGTTAGCAATCAGTTGATCTTGACTAGTCCTACAGTTTGATATCCATATAGTCATTCATTCCATTTCACATAATGACACAGATACAATTGGTTGGTCAAAAAAACCTTTATTCCTTTACAAGTCAAACAGTTTAAGTATCATCATTATTACTGTCAAACACACAATACTCACACCATCCTCATTTCCTGGTCAGAGGTTCAGAAAAGAGTCACCACTGAATCCACTGCTCCTGGATTGACAAAGATTCTCTAAAGGTTCTTTAAATGTTTTCTTTGTTTCATGTTCACTAGATATGTAGGTGAATACTGTGTGTGGCCACTAGATCAGGGGTTCTCAACCTTGTTGGCCCCCCGGGGACCCCCTCTGGGGGGGTCTGAGTGGAGGTAGTCATTCCACTAGACAGAGGTCTGAGTGGAGGTAGTCATTCCAGTGTCAGACATGGAGAGAGAAGGGGCACCATGAGCTCTGTCCTAGGACAGTGTTGGGGCACCATGAGCTCTGCCCTAGGACAGTGTTGGGGCACCATGAGCTCTGCCCTAGGACAGTGTTGGGGCACCATGAGCTCTGTCCTAGGACAGTGTTGGGGCACCATGAGCTCTGCCCTAGGACAGTGTTGGGGCACCATGAGCTCTGCCCTAGGACAGTGTTGGGGCACCATGAGCTCTGTTCCTAGGACAGTGTTGGGGCACCATGAGCTCTGCCCTAGGACAGTGTTGGGGCACCATGAGCTCTGTTCCTAGGACAGTGTTGGGGCACCATGAGCTCTGCCCTAGGACAGTGTTGGGGCACCATGAGCTCTGCCCTAGGACAGTGTTGGGGCACCATGAGCTCTGCCCTAGGACAGTGTTGGGGCACCATGAGCTCTGCCCTAGGACAGTGTTGGGGCACCATGAGCTCTGCCCTAGGACAGTGTTGGGGCACCATGAGCTCTGTCCTAGGACAGTGTTGGGGCACCATGAGCTCTGTCCTAGGACAGTGTTGGGGCACCATGAGCTCTGTCCTAGGACAGTGTTGGGGCACCATGAGCTCTGTCCTAGGACAGTGTTGGGGCACCATGAGCTCTGCCCTAGGACAGTGTTGGGGCACCATGAGCTCTGTCCTAGGCCAGTGTTGGGGCACCATGAGCTCTGTTCCTAGGACAGTGTTGCTGACTAGGTGCTTGAATTTAAGCAATGTAAGTTGGTTATTTTCATTTTTGAAGCTACATTTTTTGAAGCTAACATTATTTTGAACATTACATTTGAACATTTTTTGGAACTATTGAGATTTTTGGTATGTCATTTTTCTTTGCCACCTAGCCCTCATCAAACGTACTCATTTACATATAGCATGAATATGACTTGTTAAATCCTGACCAATGTGGACACACACTAAGACTCATATTGTACTACCAGTAACCAGTAAGCTGGAGGGAATAATGCAAGAGAAAATAAACATGAAATTCCATCATGTTGAATAGAAAATAAGATCTATACACAAGATAAAACAAAAATACATCACAAGAAACTATTAATGTGTGTTTTATTCAGTCATGTTGATGTTGTCAGATTATGTAATTCCTCTGCTTTTGAATCATTGTCATCCTGGATTAGACTGACTGATCATATGTCTTAAACTAAAGGCTTTCACCTGTATGAGTCCTCATGTGTCTTTTTAGATCACCTGTCTGAGTAAAGCCTTTACCACATACTGTACAAGTACAGGGTTTTTCACCTGTATGAGTCCTCATGTGTCTTTTTAGATCACCTGTCTGAGTAAAGCCTTTACCACATACTGTACAAGTACAGGGTTTTTCACCTGTATGAGTCCTCATGTGTCTTTTTAGATCACTGGTACTAATACAGCCTTTACCACATACTGTACAAGATAAGGGCTTTTTGCCTGTATGAGTCATCATGTGTGTATTTAGATTACCCGTCGCAGTAAAGCCTGTACCACATACTGCACACAAAAAGGGCTTTACACCTGTATGAGTCCTCATGTGTCTTTTTAGATCACTGGTACTAATACAGCCTTTACCACATACTGTACACGAAAAGGGCTTTTCACCTGTATGAGTCCTCATGTGTCTTTGTAGATCACCTGTAGTAACACAGCCTTTACCACATACTATACACATATAGGGTTTTTCGCCTGTATGAGTCCTCATGTGTACTTTTAGCTGTCCCTTTAGATTAAACTTTTTGCTACACTCTGTACAGCTAAAAGGTTTCTTCCCTGTGTGAATCATTGTGTGTCTATTTAGATCTCCCTTTAGATTAAACTTTTTGCTACACTCTGTACAGCTAAAAGGTTTCTTCCCTGTGTGAATCATTGTGTGTCTATTTAGATCTCCCTTTAGATTAAACATTTTGCCACACTCTGTACAGCTAAATGGTTTCTTCCCTGTATGAATCATCATGTGTTTGTTTAGATCTCCCTTGTGATTAAACATTTTGCCACACTCTGTACAACTAAAAGGTTTCTTCCCTGTGTGAATCATTGTGTGTCTATTTAGATCTCCCTTTAGATTAAACTTTTTGCTACACTCTGTACAGCTAAAAGGTTTCTTCCCTGTGTGAATCATTGTGTGTCTATTTAGATCTCCCTTTTGATTAAACACTTTGCCACACTCTGTACAGCTAAATGGTTTCTTCCCTGTGTGAATCATTGTGTGTCTATTTAGATCACGCTTGTGATTAAACACTTTGCCACACTCTGTACAGCTAAATGGTTTCTTCCCTGTGTGAATCATTGTGTGTCTATTTAGATCACGCTTGTGATTAAACATTTTGCCACACTCTGTGCAGCTAAAATGTTTCTTCCCTGTATGAATCCTCATGTGCGTTGTTAGATTTATCTTGTGATTAAACATTGTGCCACACTCTGTACAACTATGTTTCTTCCCTGTATGAATCCTCATGTGTGTGTTTAGATTTCCGTTTAGATTAAACACTTTGCCACACTCTGTACAGCTAAAACCTTTCTTCCCTGTGTGACTCCTCATGGAGTCAGGTTGTTTGGATGATTCCAGGTCCTGGGACCGCTTGCACTGTCCTCCTGTGTGACTCCTCATGGAGTCAGGTTGTTTGGATGATTCCAGGTCCTGGGACAGCTTGCGCTGTCCTCCTGTGTGACTCCTCATGGAGTCAGGTTGTTTGGATGATTCCAGGTCCTGGGACAGCTTGCGCTGTCCTCCTGTGTGACTCCTCATGGAGTCAGGTTGTTTGGATGATTCCAGGTCCTGGGACAGCTTGGCTCCTCCCACATGTTGTGTGTTTTGTGATTTCAGTGTGTTTAAAGCTGACTGATCTCCCCTAGGCTCCTCCCACTCATCACTGTCTTCAGTGTCAGATTCAGAACAGTGTGAAGAGAGGAGCTGCTCATCACTAGTTGGTTGTGATGTTCCACAGTCCTCTACACAGTGTGAAGAGAGGAGCTGCTCATCACTAGTTGGTTGTGATGTTCCACAGTCCTCTACACAGTGTGAAGAGAGGAGCTGCTCATCACTAGTTGGTTGTGATGTTCCACAGTCCTCTACATCAGCTTGTGTTTTCATGTGTTCAGTTGAGGTGCCGGCTACAGGCTCTGTCTCTCTGTTTTCATCATCATCATCTTCACTTTTCACTGCTAGTAATGTCAACGTTGACCCACCAGCCTCTTCTGGTCTTTGAAGTAGCTCCTCCTGTTCCTCTTTAATGTGTGGAGGTTGTGGTTCCTCCTGGACCAGATTGGAGCTCCTCTCCTCTTCAGGTGGAACCTCCTCTTTACACACAGGGACGTGCAGAAAGTCTAGGAAAAATAATACAAAGAGACTCTATAAAAGGTTTGAATCTTGTACCTCAGTGCAGAGTAGTGGCTGGAAGAAGTATCAACAGATTACTTTTTGTCCACATGTTCCAACATTGAAATGTGACGGTGCGCTGACTGCGTTCTGTGCTGTAAATAGTGTGGCCGTTGTTTGTTTACATTGCAGCGCTCTCATAGAAGATGTGAGACCAGCTGAATGAGAGGTAGTCATTATCATAGATATATATGAGAAAGGATAGATGACACGCCCCCGCTGCTGGCCAATGGAGAATGACGTTATAGAAAGGCTAGATGAAACGCCCCCGCTGCTGGCCAATGGAGAGTGACGTCGCCACATGGTGGCCATCTTGCTACAGGTAGCTCGCCCACTCATAGCATTGTGTCTGTGGTGCATGTACTTTTTTAATAACCATAACATGCTCAATTTTCAAGTGATTTTCAAACAGTTTGGTTTGTTATAAACGTCAGATGATACTGCATACTTATAATGGACTTTCATATAAAAAGGAACTAAGCAGATAAGCATCCTGAATCATAGCCACTTTGATGGCGTTTGTAATGAACCAACCAGTTTGTAAATGTGTCAAGATTTCACCATAGAACATACCAAAGAAGTTCACTGTATCAAGATGGCCGACTGGTGAACCATCTTTATATATGTCTATGGTCATTATTATTTAGAAAGTAATAGTAGTAGTGAAACTTAATAGTAAGTAAGCCTTGCCAAGCCATGAGGCCCATAGGGCAGGAGCTCATCTCCTGTTTCTGTAGCGTGAGGCAGCTTGATGTACACCTCCTGGACATGACTCTAGTATGTCGCAGGGACTGACCCCCTAATCCAACCCTTGATGCTGAGTGTCAAGCAGGTAGCCTTGCTAATAAGCCAGACTCAAATCACACTGTCGTGTGGTATTTGAGTCTGGAGATGCTGTGTATGGATCTTGTTTCCCGGGGGGTGGGTTCAAACATTTTCTCTTTGACGCAATTGGTTAGAGGTACTGTCAGTCAAAGGTCTCAAGCATTGAATGTCACTGTACCAAAGCCCGCCCATATTGCATACCGTGTCCCGATTGGCCACACCAGTTCTCTGGTGTAGGAAATGGGCGTACAATTGAGCCTCTCCAGACCGTAATCTGCCGACAGGCTTTTTTTTTTTTTTGCCAACGGCTGATTCGGTCTGGCTTATTAGCCAGGCTAAAGCAGGGGAGGCACTGGGTCCCATTTTTATAGTCTTTGGTATGACCCGGCCGGGGATTGAACCCCGACCTCCCAGACTCAGGGCAGATAGTTAATACTGAAGTAGAATTAACTGCAAAGCTTCAGTGAACGCATTAATACATTTACAACCAAACCATCGTCCCATTCAGAATACATTTAGATCAATGCATCCATGTAGTCAATAACCGATTCATATCAGTTCATCTTTACACCCTCAGTACCGTCACACTTTCACCAATACAATAAATAAAGACATCTTTACACCCTCAGTACCGTCACACTTTCACCAATACAATAAATAAAGACATCTTTACACCCTCAGTACCGTCACACTTTCACCAATACAATAAATAAAGACATCTTTACACCCTCAGTACCGTCACACTTTCACCAATACAATAAATAAAGACATCTTTACACCCTCAGTACCGACCCACTTTCACCAATACAATAAATAAAGACAGAGTGCTTTAAACTTACTGAGATCCATGTGGTCTTCAGGTTCCTGTTTACGGTGGTCTTCAGGTTCCTGTTTAAGGTGGTCTTCAGGTTCCTGTTTAAGGTGGTCTTCAGGTTCCTGTTTAAGGTGGTCTTCAGGTTCCTGTTCAATAGAACCAGTCGTGGCTGGAGAACTGATCTTCACCTGCAGACTGGACTCACACTGGACTGGAATGAAGGAATACAATAAATACTTTAAAGATGGAGTGCCACAATATTTTAAATCTTTCCAGTTTTCATGTATCTATGAGGTGACAGTACTTCATTAGACCCCCTGGTGTGGTTTGTATGTGCAATGGTGTATTCCCTTTGTATTTAGGGTTTCTTCCTGGAGGCTGAACCCTTGACAGTCAAACGGGCCAATGAAATAAACACTGATAGTGTGACGTATAATTATCGAACGCCCCCAGGCACCTCCCCCGGCCCTCATTATATATATTTTTGAGGGGCCCTCCTATATACAGGTTTAATGTTTGTTTTTAGTTCAAACATTAAATGCCATTAACAATAAAGAGAATTTAATGTTTGTTTTGTCACAGTTTGTTTTACATCACCATTACATCACCTAATCAACATGAGTTAGACCTTAACCCATTTTGGGCGGGAACCCCTTTTGGTGGCGCGCTATGAACTTGTAGGTCTGCTATTTTTGAAAAATCGTAAAAATGCGGCACAAATCTTTGAATATATATTCTTTCAGAGCAAACGTCAGGCCTAAATGGGTTAATATATTAGCGCCCCTCACTTCAAACAGGGGTGATTTTTAAAAATATGACAACCTCTGTGGGCGGAGCTTCCACATACACACGTGTGCATTTTAAACATGGCTGCGGCAGGGTGATCCGAGTCTGTACCAAACTGTGTGACAGCTGTCAGTCATTTGATTTTGACACATTACCAGCTGACAGCAGGCGTGAGCAATGGCTGAATTAAGCAATATTACACCAGAGGGTGTTCTTTATTGTCATTAATGTGCCGTAGGAACTCGCCAGAAAGCAGCAGGTCACAACATGTCGCTTGTTGGATTAGAATCTATAAAGTGATATTTTATATTATTTACCTGAGAGGGTGTCACAGCTCGTCTCCCAGTGTAGTAATGTCAATGATAACACATCAGCCTCCTCCTCCTGTTCCTCATTAATGTGTGGAGGTTGTGGTTCCTCCTGGACCAGACTGGATCTCCTCTGATGATGTGGAGGTTGTGGTTCCTCCTGGACCAGACTGGATCTCCACTTCTCATATTCAGATGAAACCTCTTTACACACAGACAGAAGGAGGAGAGAAGAGGTTAGCATCAGCTCAACAACTCAAATGCTTTTATCATTAGATGACATTTTATTTGTTTTGTCAGAATGACCATTGTTTAAAAAATAAGAAATAAGTATCCGTTTTACAACGAGGCTCCTGGAATAGGCAAGCCGTCGACTAGAAGAGTGTCTGTCTGTGTGTCCGCGCTTGTTTTGTCTTTTCTTCATCTTAACATTGACAGGGCCGGATCTACCATATGAGCACTTTGGGCACGTGCCCAGGGGACTTTTTTTTAGATCCACAGACATTTTCTCCACTAATCCAAATGAAATAAATGGTGTCTAAACTTAAAGTGTTTTATTGTTGGTGAGAATGTGTTATGCACATAACTAAAAGATTCCGACAAAACTTTAAATCGAAGCATAAGGGACCTGACTATACCTACAGTGTGTAGTTTGGTGTTGTGTGTGTAACACACATACCTGCAGTGTGTAGTTTGGTGTTGTGTGTGTAACACACATACCTGCAGTGTGTAGTTTGGTGTTGTGTGTGTAACACACATACCTGCAGTGTGTAGTTTGGTGTTGTCTGTGTAACACACATACCTGCAGTGTGTAGTTTGGTGTTGTGTGTGTAACACACATACCTGCAGTGTGTAGTTTGGTGTTGTGTGTGTAACACACATACCTGCAGTGTGTAGATCGATGTCCATATCAAAGTCAATGTCCAGCAGTTTGTTGTGTTTCTCCAGCAGAGTTTCTAGTGTCTCCATCTCTCTCTGGACGAGGCTGCACATCCACTCTGCGGCCACACTGAGGCGCTCCAACACAAACACTCTGAGCCGACAAAAATCACCGCTTGTTGTGTGTTTGTCCAAAACGCACAATATGTCCTCTCCCACCACTGACGTCATGTGTACATGTATCTTCAGCCGTACAGACTCCATTGGACTCGTTTTACCTCCTTTAGGAGACATTTACACCAACAGACTCTCTTCCAAACTACCGCTGTTTCCTTGGCTTCAACGCCGACAAATGGAACTCTTAGCTGGGCTGAATGAAGGAGGAAACACCGCTGGAGAGCCGAGATGATTTCGGGTCGTCACAACATTTCAGTGGCACCGAAGAACCGACTTAATGTAATGTAATGACCGGTGGGGTTCTCCCCATCGAACGACATTGACAACCTTCTTTCTTTAAGTTGCTTTTATTCCAAATAACGAGTTACAAGGCACACAATAGTGATGGCTGGATAGCTACGAATAGCCTACCAAAATGCTAGCGTAACCCAACGGCTCAGAGCACAACAACACCAAACTAGTAAACGTGCTTCCGCCCTCACCCCGGAACTAAGTACTTCCCCCCGGGCTGGTCCTTAAAGGAACACACACAGTAGCACAGTCCTAACCATAACACAGTACTAGTGTTCCACTGGGACGCTACAGTAACATACTTATATAATGTGTACATGTTTCTGTTCCTACTGTAATATAGAATGTGTATTAAATACACTTAGGCCTACAACTTATAGAATGTGTAAAATGTCTCTTTTCTCTAGATGAGGAACAAAAACAAAGAGATTCTCTCCGATTCCGCCATTACGCTGAAAACACACAACCGTCAACCAGTGGTGCCACATTGTGTGAGAGAAACAAGTAACCAGGTCCATGAAAACAAGCCCAAAAGAAGCCTGGCTAAGGCTTTTTGAAACTAGCAGATCTAAAAAAAATAAATGTGACAAATGTGGAATATTCTTTGAAACATTTTAACAACAACCCCCTTTTCCCCTCACTGTATATGTTTCTTTTCCCTTTTTACCTCCATTATGATGAATTCCTGTTCTGTTCTTTGTCTATATAGAAGTGTCTATTTGTACGTCTCTAAATGTTTTGATGAATTGAACATGGTGGACCCTGTTGTAAACAAGTGTAATGCTTAATTGGGTCGTCCACTCACAGTTAACAGCCTTTGTATTGAGTGTGTGCTTGAAATGTACTGTAATGCTGCAAACTGTTAATACATTTTTCAATCAATCAATCAATCAATCAATGTTGTTCCTTCTGGCACAAAACATTTTTAAATGTTGGGTCCTTAGTTGGACAAATACATGAATGTGGAGGTCCTTGACATGGAGATGTGTAAGAATCACTGCTTTAAACAACTACAAACACATCCTAATTGGACCCAAAGCTCCCCCTGGTTCTCTGACTTACAAATACATAAAGGAACACTATTTGCAGGTGGTGTGTGCGTGTGCGTGTGCGTTGAGGTTTTTCTTCATAAATCGATGCTACTGAACACCCTTTATGTCTGTGTGCTGTTATGAACATATTGAACCAATGGAAAGTATCCATGTCTGTGTGTGTGTGTGATAATCAAACTTGCGTGTGTGTGTGTCCGTGTGTACATGTGAGTGGGAGAGACAGACAGACATATACTAAAAGAGGATGTGTGTGTGTGTGTGTGTGTGTACAACTGTGCATGCGTGTGTGTATGTGTGATAATCAAACTTGGAGATCCATTGTCAGTGGAGTTAAGAGGTTTTTCAGTCATTGATAAGAACTATCTTGACAGAGAAAACCACCTAACTCCATTTGAGCTGTATTCGGGTAAAGTGGTGACAGGCCCGAACGCAATACGCGGCCGCGGTGTTCCGATGAAAACGCCGCAGATTTTCCGCGGAAATTTAACCCGTTCATGTAGTTTACTTTACCCAGGCCAGCATAATATTAACCAGTGGATGCATCCCGCCCCTCCCTCCTCCCCTCATTCTCTACTGCTGACTAATATGTTGGAGGCTCTGGACGAGAATATTTAATATAGCTTTATATCAAAACTTAAAAAGCTGTCGGAAGTCTTTTTTTTCAAGTGCCGTATCTGTTACCTTCGCTGCCCTGGCTGCATGGCTGGCTGTCACTAGTGTCCAAATGCCGGTGGTCGCATATTGCTCGCGCTCATGCACAACGCAACAAACAAACTTCGGGAGAGAACGCCACTATAAGCACTTTTCATGGCCACGGACAACGACAGCAGCAGTCTAACTGCGGAGGGAGAGTACTGTTTCTGTTTGTGACATGACGTGCTGCGAGCTCGCAGATCTACGCTTCATGCAACGAATGTACCCGTACGTTTGTTCTATTAAAGGGTAGATCGCGACGCTACCGTTTGGGGGCTTAGCAGCCCCCCAGACGGTAGCCGATCTAGCCTTATAGAACGAACGCGACCCCCCCTGCTCTCTCTCTCTCTCTCTCTCTAACGCAACTCTCTAACGCGACTCTCTCTCCCCCGTTGAAGTTGCAATAGTTGGATCACTGCAGTGTTGCACTGTTCATATTAGCTGCTTTGATATTATAGGAAATGGCCTACCATACATTTTTTATTTTACATTTTGTTATTAGTATTTGCATATGAACTTGTCATTAGCCTATTTGAATAATAATAAATAGGATAGTAAATAGTACTGTGACCAGATTTGACTGAGGGACTGCCATTGGATTTATTTTCATGTCATATGAAAGCAGGGAATCATAGTTTAAAATTGATGTTGATTTTATTATGGTATTTGCCATAGGCAATATGCCAATATTGTTATAAAAAAACGTTAAAATGACCAGTGAGCACCTGCAACTGCACTTTTTAATATTTTATGAGGACTTGGTTTCAATAAATGAGTCCAGTACATTTTACAGGGTGCTAACTGTCTAACAGACCCAAAATGTGATTTATTCATTATGATCAGTTTGAAAAAGAAATATAGGCCTCCTTCTTATAGCTGCCTCCTTCCAATAAAAGCCTGGTATCAGAATCGGTTGAGACAAATAAAAGCCCCGGATTATAAATGAGGATTTACGGTAGATCTTAATTACTTTGTTGTGGTACTTTAAGGTTTATTTAGCATATTTAGAGTTATTTTTGCTCTAAACACATTGATTATAGTCCTGGATAACTGTCTAAAACCCTAAAAGAAAAAAAAAACACTCCGCAGAATCCCGCAGATTTTCCTCCGGCGTCACCGCAGAAAAACTGAAAAAAACCCGCAGATTCCGTTTGGCCTTAATTATGACACATGCAAGTATCTGATAATATACAAAGTCACAATTACGTTGATGAGGCACTATTGGTTTGTTTAAAAAAGATATGGTTTTCTTTCATTTCTGAAAAATGTAAAATTTGTTTTTCCATTTCCTGAAAAATGAAGATTTTGGAGTTAAGAGGTTTCCTCCCGACAGCAGAGATATTCATTTTCTGTTTACCATATTCTCATTTCATACTCCACATTCCCATATGTCAGGATTACAATATATTCTCCATGACCTGTTATTATTCTCTGTGCTTTCTGTCAGGCTAAAAGGTCATTATTATCAAGCACTGTTTGCTAACCATGCTAACCATGGCTAAGTTAGCAATCAGTTGATCTTGACTAGTCCTACAGTTTGATATCCATATAGTCATTCATTCCATTTCACATAATGATACAATTGGTTGGTCAAGCAAACCTTTATTCCTTTACAAGTCAAACAGTTTAAGTATCATCATTATTATTGTCAAACACACAATACTCACACCATCCTCATTTCCTGGTCAGAGGTTCAGAAAAGAGTCACCACTGAATCCACTGCTCCTGGATTGACAAAGATTCTCTAAAGGTTCTTTAAATGTTTTCTTTGTTTCATGTTCACTAGATATGTAGGTGAATACTGTGTGTGGCCACTAGATCAGGGGTTCTCAACCTTGTTGGCCCTCTGGGGGGTCTGAGTGGAGGTAGTCATTCCACTAGACAGAGGTCTGAGTGGAGGTAGTCATTCCACTAGACAGAGGTCTAGGTCTGAGTGGAGGTAGTCATTCTACTAGACAGAGGTCTAGGTCTGAGTGGAGGTAGTCATTCCACTAGACAGAGGTCTGAGTGGAGGTAGTCATTCCAGTGTCAGACATGGAGAGAGAAGGGGCACCATGAGCTCTGTCCTAGGACAGTGTTGGGGCACCATGAGCTCTGCCCTAGGACAGTGTTGGGGCACCATGAGCTCTGCCCTAGGACAGTGTTGGGGCACCATGAGCTCTGTTCCTAGGACAGTGTTGGGGCACCATGAGCTCTGCCCTAGGACAGTGTTGGGGCACCATGAGCTCTGCCCTAGGACAGTGTTGGGGCACCATGAGCTCTGCCCTAGGACAGTGTTGGGGGCACCATGAGCTCTGTTCCTAGGACAGTGTTGGGGCACCATGAGCTCTGCCCTAGGACAGTGTTGGGGCACCATGAGCTCTGCCCTAGGACAGTGTTGGGGCACCATGAGCTCTGCCCTAGGACAGTGTTGGGGCACCATGAGCTCTGCCCTAGGACAGTGTTGGGGCACCATGAGCTCTGCCCTAGGACAGTGTTGGGGCACCATGAGCTCTGCTCTAGGACAGTGTTGGGGCACCATGAGCTCTGTCCTAGGACAGTGTTGGGGCACCATGAGCTCTGTCCTAGGACAGTGTTGGGGCACCATGAGCTCTGTCCTAGGACAGTGTTGGGGCACCATGAGCTCTGTCCTAGGACAGTGTTGGGGCACCATGAGCTCTGCCCTAGGACAGTGTTGGGGCACCATGAGCTCTGTTCCTAGGACAGTGTTGCTGACTGGGTGCTTGAATTTAAGCAATGTAAGTTGGTTATTTTCATTTTTGAAGCTACATTTTTGGTTTTGTGAAAGGTAATTTGTCTTTGCCACCTAGCCCTCATCAAACGTACTCATTTACATATAGCATGAATATGACTTGTTAAATCCTGACCAATGTGGACACACACTAAGACTCATATTGTACTACCAGTAACCAGTAAGCTGGAGGGAATAATGCAAGAGAAAATAAACATGAAATTCCATCATGTTGAATAGAAAATAAGATCTATACACAAGATAAAACAAAAATACATCACAAGAAACTATTAATGTGTGTTTTATTCAGTCATGTTGATGTTGTCAGGTTATGTAATTCCTCTGCTTTTGAATCATTGTCATCCTGGATTAGACTAACTGATCATATGTCTTAAACTAAAGGCTTTCACCTGTATGAGTCCTCATGTGTTTTTACACTACCCGTCCGAGTAAAGCCTTTACCACATACTGTACAAGTATAGGGTTTTTCACCAGTATGAGTCCTCATGTGTCTTTTTAGATCACCTGTCTGAGTAAAGCCTTTACCACATACTGTACAAGTACAGGGTTTTTCACCTGTATGAGTCCTCATGTGTATTTTTAGATCACTTGTACTAATACAGCCTTTACCGCATACTGTACAAGGAAATGGCTTTTCGCCTGTATGAGTCATAATGTGCTTTTTTAGATGACTTGTAGTAATACAGCCTTTACCGCATACTGTACAAGGAAATGGCTTTTCGCCTGTATGAGTCATCATGTGCTTTTTGAGTGGTGTAAACCACTCCTACAACTGGCTTTTGTGTGCATAAAAAAATGACCATGGTTGCTATGTTAATAATTTCTGACGTAATTAAATCACACCCGGGTGAACTGGATGACCGTAGCAACCGTGGTCATTTTCTCTGCGCAAAAACAGCCAGTTGTGAAATCACATCCAGGTGTGATTTCATTACGTCAGATCAGAGCTGATCAGGCTACATAATACCTTACCTTATTTCATTACGTCAGACATTACGTCAGACCACAGCTGATCATGCTATATAAAACCTTACACCACTCAGTTCACACGGGTGTGATTTTTTAGATCACTTGTAGTAATACAGCCTTTACCGCATACTGTACAAGGACATGGCTTTTCGCCTGTATGAGTCATCATGTGCTTTTTTAGATCACTTGTAGTAATACAGCCTTTACCACATACTGTACAAGAGAAGGGCTTTTCGCCTGTATGAGTCATCATGTGTGTTTTTACATTACCCGTCACAGTAAAGCCTTTACCACATACTGTTAGGGATGGGCATAAGGTTTTCAAAAACCATCGCAAACGAGTTGGGCTCGCCCCCTAGTGGTCCGTTTGCAATTAATCTAATATTAAATGGGCCAGTATATGGTTAAAAACCATAATAATGGATAAAATAAAAAAATCAATGGATTCTATTAGTATTGGGTGTGCTTAATAACATACTAAAAATGTAGGAAAAAATAACTTCTGGAAAGGCATCATTTTCAAGATTGCGTCCACAATAGCTGCAAAATGCCTATAAAGCTTGGATTTAATATGTAAAAAATAATAATAATAATTGATAAAATAGATTTTCCAATGGATTCTATTAGTATTGGGTATGCTAAATAACATATAAACATTTTGGGTCTGTTTGCAATGAATCCAATGTTAAATAGGCCAGCATTGGATTCATTGCAAACAGACCACTAGGGGGCGAGCCCAACTTGTTTGCGATGGTTTTTGAAAACATTATGCCCATACCTAACATCATGCCAAATATCTAAAACTTGTCACCAAGTGCATAATTGTTATGATTTTTGATGTATTAAATCCCAGTTTATAGGCATTTTAAGCTTACTGAGGCCACCGTGGACGCCATCTTGAAAATGATGCCTTTCCAGAAGTTATTTTCACCCAAAATTGTAATATGTTATTTAGCATACCAAATACTAATAGAATCCATTGGAAAATATATTTTATCAATTATTATTATTATTTTTTTTACATATTAAATCTCAGCTTTATAGGCATTTTGCAGCTATTGTGGACGCAATCTTGAAAATTATGCCTTTCCAGACGTTATTTTTTCCTAATTCTTTAGTATGTTATTTAGCACACCCAATACTAATAAAATCCATTGAAAAATCTCTTTTATCAATTATTATGGTTTTTAACCATATACTGGCCCATTTGATATTAGATTCATTGCAAACAGACCACTAGGGGGCGAGCCCGACTTGTTTGCGATGGTTTTTGAAAACCTTATACCCATACCTAACATCATGCCAAAAATCAAAAACTTGTCACCAAGAGTATAATTGTTATGATTTTGTATGTATTAAATCCCAGTTTATAGGCATTTTAAGCTCCTGGCAGCCATCGTGGACGCCATCTTGAAAATAATGCCTTTACAGAAGTTATTTTTTCCTAATTTTTTAGTATGTTATTTAGCACACCCAATACTAATAGAATCCATTGAAAATCTCTTTTATCAATTATTATGGTTTTTAACCATAGACTGACCCATTTAATATTAGATTCATTGCAAACAGGCCACTAGGGGGCGCTCCCAACTTGTTTGCGATGGTTTTTGAAAACCTTATAACCATACCTACCACCATACCAAAAATCAAAAACTTGTTACCAAGTGCACAATTATAACGAATTCAGACCCAGCTACATGTACTTTTTTAATAACCATAACTTGCTCAATTTTCAAGTTTGTTATAAACGTCAGATGATACTGCATACTTATAATGGACTTTCATATAAAAAGGAACTAAGCAGATAAGCATCCTGAATCATAGCCACGTTGATGGCGTTTGTAATAAACCAACCCGTTTGTAAATGTGTCAAGATTTCACCATAGAACATACCAAAGAAGTTCACTGTATCAAGATGGCCGACTGGTGAACCATCTTTATATATGTCTATGGTCATTATTATTTAGAAAGTAATAGTAGTGAAACTTAATAGTAAGTAAGCCTTGCCAAGCCATGAGGCCCATAGGGCAGGAGCTCATCTCCTGTTTCTGTAGCGTGAGGCAGCTTGATGTACAAGTACACCTCCTGGACATGACTAGTATGTCGCAGGGACTGAACCCCTAATCCAACCCTTGATCCTGAGTGTCAGGGGAGAAACTGGGTCCCATTCTTATAGTCTTTGGTATGACCCGGCCGGGGATCGAACCCCGACCTCCCAGACTCAGGGCGGATAGTTAATACTGAAGTAGAATTAACTGCAAAGCTTCAGTGAACGCATGAATACATTTACAACCAAACCATCGTCCCATTCAGAATACATTTAGATCAATGCATCCATGTAGTCACATTGTTAATGCTTAAGTCAATAACCGATTCATATCAGTTCATCTTTACACCCTCAGTACAGACCCACTTTCACCAATACAATAAATAAAGACATCTTTACACCCTCAGTACCGACCCACTTTCACCAATACAATAAATAAAGAGTGCTTTAAACTTACTGAGATCCATGTGGTCTTCAGGTTCCTGTTTAAGGTGGTCTTCAGGTTCCTGTTTAATAGAACCAGTCGTGGCTGGAGAACTGATCTTCACCTGCAGACTGGACTCCTCACACTGGACTGGAATGAAGGAATACAATAAATACTTTATTTAGGGTTTCTTCCTGGAGGCTGAACCCTTGACAGTCAAACGGGCCAATGAAATAAACACTGATAGTGTGACGTATAATTATCGAACGCCCCCAGGCACCTCCCCCTCATTATATATATTTTCATCTAATGTTCCCCTCAGCATGGGGATGCTAGTTCTCTAATGTTCCCCTCAGCATGGGGATGCTAGTGCTCTAATGTTCCTCTCAGCATGGGGATGCTAGTGCTCTAATGTTCCTCTCAGCATGGGGATCCTAGTGCTATAATGTTCCTCTCAGCATTGGGATGCTAGTGCTCTAATGTTCCTCTCAGCATGGGGATGCTAGTGCTCTAATGTTCCTCTCAGCATGGGGATGCTATGCTCTAATGTTCCTCTCAGCATGGGGATGCTAGTGCTCAAGTGGTTAATGCATTTTTTTCTTCTTCCAATAACACAACACATTTCTTATTTAGAGGCAGAGATATTAAATAACCTACATTTTACGGTGGCCATTTCGTAAATTCCAATATGGCCGCCACAGACATCTGGGAAAATGGGAACATTGATTTTCTGATTCCTTACACAATACCCTTTCCAAAAATGTATAGTTATGCACAGAACTAAAAGATTCCGACAAAACTTTAAATCGAAGCATAAGGGACCTGACTATACCTACAGTGTGTAGTTTGGTGTTGTGTGTGTAACACACATACCTGCAGTGTGTAGTGTGTTGGTGTGTGTAACACACATACCTGCAGTGTGTAGTTTGGTGTTGTGTGTGTAACACATATACCTGCAGTGTGTAGTTTGGTGGTGTGTGTGTGTAACACACATACCTGCAGTGTGTAGTTTGGTGTTGTGTGTGTAACACACATACCTGCAGTGTGTAGTTTGGTGTTGTGTGTGTAACACACATACCTGCAGTGTGTAGTTTGGTGTTGTGTGTGTAACACACATACCTGCAGTGTGTAGTTTGGTGTTGTGTGTGTAACACACATACCTGCAGTGTGTAGTTTGGTGTTGTGTGTAACACACATACCTGCAGTGTGTAGTTTGGTGTTGTGTGTGTAACACACATACCTGCAGTGTGTAGTTTGGTGTTGTGTGTGTAACACACATACATGCAGTGTGTCGTTTGGTCTTGTGTGTGTGTAACACACATACCTGCAGTGTGTAGTTTGGTCTTGTGTGTGTGTAACACACATACCTACAGTGTGTAGTTTGGTGTTGTGTGTGTAACACACATACCTGCAGTGTGTAGTTTGGTCTTGTGTGTGTGTGTAACACACATACCTGCAGTGTGTAGTTTGGTGTTGTGTGTGTAACACACATACCTGCAGTGTGTAGATCGATGTCCATATCAAAGTCAATGTCCAGCAGTTTGTTGTGTTTCTCCAGCAGAGTTTCTAGTGTCTCCATCTCTCTCTGGACGAGGCTGCACATCCACTCTGCGGCCACACTGAGGCGCTCCAACACAAACACTCTGAGCCGACAAACATCACCGCTTGTTGTGTGTTTGTCCAAAACGCACAATATGTCCTCTCCCACCACTGACGTCATGTGTTCGTGTATCTTCAGCCGTACAGACTCCATTGGACTCGTTTTACCCATAGAGTATATATATAATAGAGACTGAACTAGCGCGAAGCTCCGCCCCCCCAGCTATTCATGTCAGTGGAAGTTGCTCAGTGGCGTTTTGAAGCACCCGGAAGACTGCCGGAAGTCCCTCCCAGGACCTCAACTTTGAGGTCCTGAGTGACGTAGGGAAACCGAGCGCTCAACGTTAAAGCCCAGCTGCACGGGGTTTCCCGGTCATGAATCCACGGGTCCGCCTGTAGTCCCTCCTCCTACCACTAGGACCTAGAGCTTCAACGTTGGAAAGCCTGCCTGCCCCCTTGGTTTTACCTCCTTTAGGAGACATTTACACCAAACAGACTCTCTTCCAAACTACCGCTGTTTCCTTGGCTTCAACGCCGACAAATGGAACTCTTAGCTGGGCTGAATGAAGGAGGAAACACCGCTGGAGAGCCGAGATGATTTCGGGTCGTCACAACATTTCAGTGGCACCGAAGAACCGACTTAATGTAATGTAATGACCGGTGGGGTTCTCCCCATCGAACGACATGACAACCTTCTTTCTTTAAGTTGCTTTTATTCCAAATAACGACTTACAAGGCACACAATAGTGATGGCTGGATAGCTACGAATAGCCTACCAAAATGCTAGCGTAACCCAACGGCTCAGAGCACAACAACAACACCTTCCGTGTACTTCCGCCCTCACCCCGGAAGTACTTCCCCCCGGGCTGGTCCTTAAAGGAACACACACAGTAGCACAGTCCTAACCATAGATATATCTATGGTCCTAACCTAGACCTAGAATGCCTGTGATCATTTAATTAACTTCGTAAATTTGCATGTATCATAGGCATAGAACGGTCGCTACTGTCCCTGGTTGATTTCAATTGTGTGCGGCCTGAATGTGATAAATGCTCCGTTTGTACTCACCCATTAAATAATTCCAAAAACGTGGAGGGAAATATGGTCCTCTAGTTTTATATCCATGTGAAAGTTCTGGCACAAAACGTGTATTTAGTCAATTATCTCCACTTTTTCAAGAGATGCACACGGACTTCTTTCTCTCCGGCGAGGGGGGACTGGAATGATCGATGAACTGATTTTAGACGTCATCACCAATTGACAAGGGAAACACAAAAAATTTGGGTCACACAATTGGCAGGTGGTGTGATTAATTACCCAGCACCTATCGCAAGGCACCTGCCAATTGTGTGACCCACATTTTTTGTGTTTCCCTTGTCAATTGGTGATGACGTCTAAAATCAGTTCATCGATCATTCCAGTCCCCCCTCGCCGGAGAGAAAGAAGTCCGTGTGCATCTCTTGAAAAAGTGGAGATAATTGACTAAATACACGTTTTGTGCCAGAACTTTCACATGGATATAAAACTAGAGGACCATATTTCCCTCCACGTTTTTGGAATTATTTAATGGGTGAGTACAAACGGAGCATTTATCACATTAAGGCCGCCCAGTTAACGTCCGACATGAAAGTAACCGCGACCGTTCTATGGCTCTGTATGTGAAATACTGTATATACTGTATGTAACAACAGAGCCATTCTAGGGCTAGTCCTAACCATAACACAGTACTAGTGTTCCACTGGGACGCTACAGTAACATAAACTTATATAATGTGTGAAATGAAATCTATATTTACCCAGGGTATCTGGGCTAAGCTCAAGAACTTGTTTCCAGCCAGGCCCTGCTCATAGAACACATTTCATCGTAGTGGTTGATGCCTTGTTCAAGGGCATTTCAGCGGTGGTAATTTTAACGTGTCGGACAGCTGATTCGAACTGGGAACCTTCCGGTATCTAGACCGCGCCGCTATCCGTTCGGCCACCGCTGTGTACATGTTTCTGTTCCTACTGTAATATATAATGTGTATTAAATACACTTAGGCCTACAACTTATAGAATGTGTAAAATGTCTATTTTCTCTAGATGAGGAACAACAACAAAGAGATTCTCTCCGATTCCGCCATTACGCTGAAAACACGCAAAACCGTCAACCAGTGTTGCCACATTGTGTGAGAGAAACAAGCAACCAGGTCCATGAAAACAAGCCCAAAAGAAGCCTGGCTAAGGCTTTTTGAAACTAGCAGATCTACAAGCTCGTAGATCTGCTAGTTTCAAAACAATCATGGAAAAAAATAAATGTGACAAAAATGTGGAATATTCTTTGAAACATTAACAACAACCCCCTTTTCCCCTCACTGTATACGTTTCTTTTCCCTTTTTACCTCCATTATGATGAATTCCTGTTCTGTTCTTTGTCTATATAGAAGTGTCTATTTGTACGTCTCTAAATGTTTTGATGAATTGAACATGGTGGACCCTGTTGTAAACAAGTGTAATGCTTAATTGGGTCGTCCACTCACAGTTAACAGCCTTTGTATTGAGTTTGTGCTTGAAATGTACTGTAATTCTGCAAACTGTTAATACATTTTTCAATCAATCAATCAATCAATGTTGTTCCTTCTGGCACAAAACATTTTTAAATGTTGGGTCCTTAGTTGGACAAATATACATGGAGGTCCTTGACATGGAGATGTGTAAGAATCACTGCTTTAAACAACTACAAACACATCCTAATTGGACCCAAAGCTCCCCCTGGTTCTCTGACTTACACATACATAAAGGAACACTATTTGCAGGTGGTGTGTGTGTGCGTGTGTGTGTGTGTGCGTGTGTGTATTTAGGGATAGGGAGATGGCAGGAACGGAGCTCGTTATCGCTTGCTCCGCAACTGCGTGAATTAGCAGAATAGACACCCCCCCCCCAACCACGCACGCACGCAAACACACACACACACACACACACACACACACACACACACACACACACACACACACACACACACACACACACACACACACACACACACACACACACACACACACACACACACACACACACACACACACACACACACACACACACACACACACACACAAATGAAGGTGGCGGCCTCAACATCATCCTCATCATCTTTTTCAATGTTAGCCAGGAGAATCCTGCGGAGACACAAGCTGCTCAGGAGAGCTTTCGCTTCTATATACAGGGAGCCGTGAATGCCAAAGACAGCTTTAACACTATATGGATATTCAGTATTTTAGCCGTGACGCGAGTGCCGCCTCTAGAGATACTTCAGTATTTTAGCCGTGACGTGAGCGCCGCCTCTATAGATACTTCAGTATTTTAGCCGTGACGCGAGCGCCGCCTCTAGAGATACTTCAGTATTTTAGCTGTGACGTGAGCGCCGCCTCTAGAGATACTTCAGTATTTTAGCCGTGACGTGAGCGCCCCCTCCAGAGATACTTCAGTATTTTAGCCGTGACGTGAGCACCCCCTCCAGAGATACTTCAGTATTTTAGCCGTGACGTGAGCGCCCCCTCCAGAGATACTTCAGTATTTTAGCCGTGACGTGAGCGCCCCCTCCTGAGATACATCAGTATTTTAGTCGTGACGTGAGCGCCCCCTCCAGAGATACTTCAGTATTTTAGCCGTGACGTGAGCGCCCCCTCCAGAGATACTTCAGTATTTTAGCCGTGACGTGAGCGCCCCCTCCAGAGATCCTTCCGGGTCCTACTTTTGTGTCGCTTTTGTGTCCCCATAGAGTTATACTGTGACGCTCCGTCAGACTAAATCTGAGACGAAAACAACCACGAAAGTCTCATTTTACCGCTTTCCTTGCAACAACAAAGCTGCTGCTCTCCCAAATCTGGCTGTGACAGGCTGTCTGCCCCACACTGGATACTATCGCCATTTTATTTCATTGTGTCAACTAAATCCTCATTAATGCAAACTAGATTCAACATACTCAAGCCTGCACACATTCTAAATATGCCCCCGAAATATTGTACTGAGCAAATGGACTGTTACCACCTTCAATAATAATGATAATAATAGTCTTCATTGTCTCCACATCATATACTTTCTTTGTCATGGACACTTGTACAAAACATTAATAATTCTACTCGAGTTGGAAGCATTAAGACCCATTTTAACCCTCAATGGCTTCTTTTCTGAAAAATAACGTCATTGTAAAAAAGATTCACGCGTTTAGATATTCTATTTACAATGAGATGCGGACGGGAGCTGGTGCCACTTGGACCCGGACGTAACGTAGCACTACAAAATGACGTCGGACTTAAATACAGAATTGGCATTTTGGCCCATATCCCATAACGAGATATTAGTTCAAACTACTTGAATGTAGTATTTTTTTCTTTTTCTTTAAGAATTCCAACCTGTTGGCCCTTTTGAAAACACTGATTCATCGTCACAAAATACTTTTTGCTTCCCCTTTAAAACGTAAATATTACAAGATCAAACATCAGCTAAGACTGATATTTTCATATCGATGACAACTGATTAATCGTGCATCCCTATTAAAAAACATGAACAGTATAGAGTACAGTACTCTGTACAGTACGCTCATTCAGATGAGACAAAAGGTGCTTCTTTTGGGTCATATCGCTCGCGCTCATAAAGTCCCCCTTAACCCATTTTGGGCGGAGCATTCTGTTCTACTTTAGCTACTGAAAAATATCAGACCTACAAGTAGTAGGTCTGATATTTTTGAAAAGTCGTGAAAATGTGGCGCAAATCTTTGAATCTATATTTCAGAGCGAACATTTTTAACTAAAATATTTGCTTCTGGGGGGTCCCTGGAACTACATATTTTGAGATGGGGGTCCGTGGCCCAATAGAGATAATTCTGGGGGTCCTTGGCATGAAAAAGGTTGAGCCCCACTGACACAAACATGGGTTTTTCAGAAAACTGTTAGGATTTAGAAGCCTTTTTTTAAATCGACCTCAGTCCAGAATGGGTTAACTGACCCATTTACGGCCGTGGTGTTGATAGAAGCCATTAAAGATCCATTATCTGGTCCAGCGTGTCGTTCCCCAGACCGGGTCGGTGCCGGATCAAATGGGCCGTTCTAATTCTCATTAAACGGCGCTAATTTCACATGAGGGAGAGTTGATGGCGGGTGGTCAAAAAGCATTCAAAGGTCAGCCAAGCATACTACATCAGTCTACCGAGTGAGAGAGAGAGTGTGCGCACGCTCTGTGTGTGTGTGTGTGTGTGTGTGTGTGTGTGTGTGTGTGTGTGTGTGTGTGTGTGTGTGTGTGTGTGTGTGTGTGTGTGTGTGTGTGTGTGTGTGTGTGTGTGTGGACTCATCCGTTTCCATACATATTTAACCACATGAACATATGAATTCCTATTCTTGAGTGAATATTCTGAAGAAAACAGTGCTGTCACTCACAAATATTTCCGTACGGAGGGAAACAAGTAGCAGACCAAGTAAAGAGCCCTGTGGGACCCCGGGCCAACAAAGTAAATGTACTGTAAGTGGATTTAACCCCTTTTGGTGTTTTGAAGCATTATGTTATACTTTATGTTAAATAGCAGATCTACAAGCTCATAGCGCGCCACTGAGTGGCGCGCTATGAGCTTGTAGGTCTGCTATTTTTGAAAAGTCATGAAAATGTGGTGCCAAGTCTTTGAATATATATTATTTCAGAGCGAACGTTTTTAACGCAAATCTTTGCTTCTGGGAAGGTCGTCACTGGAACTACATATTTTCAGATGTGGGTCGGCGGCCGATTACATATAGTTTTGGGGGTCCTTGACATGAAATATTGAGCACCACTGATACAGAAACATAAGATTTTTCAGAAAATGTCGACGTCAGGCCTAAATGGGTTAATGTACAGTTTATAAGGCAGCATTCTGTCAGCCGAGGCAGGACAGGAGTGTCGGAGACGCCGAGCACAGCGCTTGACAAATAAGGGACGCACCAGGCTGATGGTGACGCGTGATAAAAAGGGATAAAGTTGTCACAGCCGGTGGTGTCGTCGTGGTTTATTTATCATGCAGAATAACGTCTGGCAGGCGTTAGACGGCGAGAAAACATAACAAGGGAGGACGGATAAGGCCCGAGAGAGGATGAGCCTCGCGGCGCCGCTGTATCTGATGAGCCGCTCATCATGTCTCTCCCATGTTGACACCATGTCTCTCCCATGTTGACACCATGTCCCCGCCCCTCACACAGTGGTACTACCACCATGTCCCCTCCCCCCACACAGTGGTACTACCACCATGTCCCCTCCCCCCACACAGTGGTACTACCACCATGTCCCCTCCCCTAACACAGTGGTACTACCACCATGTCCCCTCCCCTAACACAGTGGTACTACCACCATGTCCCCGCCCCCCACACAGTGGTACTACCACCATGTCCCCTCCCCTAACACAGTGGTACTACCACCATGTCCCCTCCCCTCACACAGTGGTACTACCACCATGTCCCCTCCCCCCACACAGTGGTACTACCACCATGTCCCCTCCCCCCACACAGTGGTACTACCACCATGTCCCCTCCCCCCACACAGTGGTACTACCACCATGTCCCCTCCCCTAACACAGTGGTACTACCACCATGTCCCCTCCCCTAACACAGTGGTACTACCACCATGTCCCCTCCCCCCACACAGTGGTACTACCACCATGTCCCCGCCCCTCACACAGTGGTACTACCACCATGTCCCCTCCCCCCACACAGTGGTACTACCACCATGTCCCCTCCCCCCACACAGTGGTACTACCACCATGTCCCCTCCCCCCACACAGTGGTACTACCACCATGTCCCCTCCCCTCACACAGTGGTACTACCACCATGTCCCCGCCCCCCACACAGTGGTACTACCACCATGTCCCCTCCCCCCCACACAGTGGTACTACCACCATGTCCCCTCCCCCCACACAGTGGTACTACCACCATGTCCCCTCCCCCCACACAGTGGTACTACCACCATGTCCCCTCCCCTCACACAGTGGTACTACCACCATGTCCCCCGCCCCCCACACAGTGGTACTACCACCATGTCCCCTCCCCCCACACAGTGGTACTACCACCATGTCCCCGCCCCCCCACACAGTGGTACTACCACCATGTCCCCTCCCCTAACACAGTGGTACTACCACCATGTCCCCTCCCCCCACACAGTGGTACTACCACCATGTCCCCTCCCCCCACACAGTGGTACTACCACCATGTCCCCTCCCCCCACACAGTGGTACTACCACCATGTCTCCGCCCCCACACAGTGATACTACCACCATGTCCCCTCCCCTCACACAGTGGTACTACGCGGCGCGACGCTGGAGGTATAGGCGTTCGCTCAAGTCCATGGTTTTACCACATGGCGGAAAGCCTGGTTTTCATTCCGAATTGAGAGCCTATACTTACCGTATACGGCAACACACACACACGCACACCCACGCGCGCACACACCGTTTCTGTGTCCCCTCTAGACCCAGACCGTATCTGCAAGCGACTTGACCTCAGGCGAGTCTGACATTAGAGGCCGACAGACATAAGGTGTGTGACCTTTAAGCTACACCAGGCTTTTCAGAGCACGTTGTTAAAGCCTGGTGTTAAAGCTCGGCCGTTAAGAGAACTTCTTGAACATGCTCTCTCCGTCGGCCCAACGCGTTGCGTTGTGGGTCGCGTGCCTCCCAGTCTCCGCCTTATGTTGCATGTGTGTCACGCGTGCCTCCCAGCCTCCGCGTTGTGTTGTGTGTGTGTCGCGCGTGCCTCCCAGCCGCTGCGTTGTGTGTGTGTCGCGTGCCTCCCAGCCTCCGCGTTGTGTGTGTCGCGCGTGCCTCCCAGCCTCCGCGTTGAGTTGTGTGTGTGTCGCGCGTGCCTCCCAGCCGCTGCGTTGCGTTGTGTGTGTGTCGCGTGCCTCCCAGCTCCGCGTTGTGTGTGTCGCGCGTGCCTCCCAGCCTCCGCGTTGAGTTGTGTGTGTGTCGCGCGTGCCTCCCAGCCTCCGCGTTGAGTTGTGTGTGTGTCGCGCATGCCTCCCAGCCTCCGCGTTGAGTTGTGTGTGTGTCTCGCGTGCCTCCCAGCCTCTGCGTTGCGTTGTGTGTGTGTCGCGCGTGCCTCCCAGCCTCCGCGTTGAGTTGTGTGTGTGTCGCGCGTGCCTCCCAGCCTCTGTGTTGCGTTGTGTGTGTGTCGCGCGTGCCTCCCAGCCTCCGCGTTGAGTTGTGTGTGTGTCGCGCATGCCTCCCAGCCTCCGCGTGCTGACAGAATATGTGTCATTGTCTCACCGCCGCCCAGGGGCGATTGAATGGAAATCGCAAGACGCACATTTTCTGTCAGTAAAGTGACATCTTAGTTAACCACTAAGATGTCACTATTGTGTCGGGACTCGGGAGTTGGGGCCAGTCGGGGGTCTGCTGTGTTTCGTTTAGGTTGTGTCCAAGAGAGAGAGACTTTAGCCACATCAACCCTGGCATCCCAAACATTCTCAACATAAAAATGTTTGAAATGTGTTTTCTAACATACAGCCAAAAACATTATACAGAAAAACCGAGCACTTGTTCGCACCACACATATAACAGAACAGCACTGAGCACTTGTTCGCACCACACACAC
>NC_136793.1:5304503-5387003 GCF_951216825.1 Electrona antarctica
CATAGAGATCGTATAAAAGCAACACTCGAATCAAAGTGGAGAGAAACGCCGTTGCTCTTCCAGCAACGCAGGACATTATCACCGCTGGCCGAGCAGACACCTCGCATCTCCACAGTTTAACCCATTCTGGGCGGGAAGGAACCCCTTTTGGTGTTTTAACCATTATTCTATCCATTGAAAAATAGCAGATCTACAAGCTCGTAGCGCGGCACCGAGTGCCGCGCTACGAGCTTGTAGATCTGCTATTTTTTTTTTAAATCACACATTCATATAGTGCCTTTATCCAAGGCGCTTCACATAGATTGTGCACTTACATTCACCCATTCACACACACATTAATTCATACACCGATGGCGGCGGAAACCATGCAAGGCACCAACCAGCACATCAGAAGCAATTAGGGGTTCAGAGTCAGAATTATTATTATTATTATATTATCATTTAGCTGGGGACCCCCTGGCACCCCCTCAAGGACCCCTGGGGGTCCCCCGGACCACACTTTGGGAACCACTGCACTACCTCATGTACAAGCCTCACAATACGGCATCGACTATTCAACTAGTCCACTATTCAACTAGTCGACTATAATTAATTTTTTTGTTATTCATGTCCTCACTGTATTGCATTACTGCTCTTGTTTTTTTTATGTTTATGCCTTGCTTTTCTTTTCCTTTTTTTCTCCATTGCTCTGTAAAGCACTTTGAGCTGCATTTCATGTCATGAAAGGTGCTATACAAATAAAGTTTTATTATTATTATTATTATAGTAAATCCAGTTAATCCACTAGTTGGAAAAAAAGTATCAGGTAGATTATAGTTATAGTCACCAATGTGCACAGTTTTTAAATGTACAAATATTTATTTTTAAAAAGAAAAAAAATGTTTCTTTCTTTTCCTTCCTAATAGGTTGTTAAACAACTAGTCGACTAGTAAACTAGGCAACTAGTCAAAATGACTAGAAGTGAAAGCCCTAGCTCACAATAAGTCCTGATGTGCGTGAGGTTGTAGATCAGCTATTTGCTGGGGAAAAAAGGGGGGGGGGGGGGAAGAATGGATCCACTTCAACACATTAGGCTGATTTGGACATAGAAGGTTTCCAGCCATGTTTCATCCATGGTGAGGAATATCAGAGAGGTGTTTTTTCTGCTACAGCGAGAGTGGATGTCAGGGTTACGGCAGGGCTGAGGGTTCCACATCCTCACCTGCCGAGTGCTTTCAATAAGCCATTTAGACCTGACGTCGAAATTAAAAAAATGTTTTCTGAAATACCTCATTTTTCTATATCAGTGGTGCTCAATATTTCATGTCAAGGACCCCACAAATTATATGCAATTGTCCACCGACCCCCCATCTGAAAATATGTTGTTCCAGGGACACCTCCAGAAGCAAAGATTTGAGTTAAAAACGTTCGCTGTGAAAGAATATATATTCAAAGATTTGCACCACATTTTCACTACTTTTCAAAAATAGCAGACGTAGTGCGCCACTCGGTGGCGTGCTATGAGCTTGTAGATCTGCTATTTTTCAAAAGCTAAACACAATGCTTTAAACACCAAAAGGGGTTCCCGCCCGGAATGGGTTAAGTGCTGTTGATGTATGATGTTGCAACGCGGAAGCTCGGGCGAAGGTCGGACACGAGGTGACGGCAGAGATGTATCCATCAGCGGGGAGACACCGTGCTTTAGCTTTGGCGCTTCGGAGCTGCAGTGGGCGCAGTGGGCGGAGCTCCAGTGGGCGGAGCTGCAGTGGGCGGAGCTGCAGTGGGCGCTAACATGCTCCCAAAGAGAGTTATGTTAAGTGTAATATTGCCATGTGATATACCAGGGGTTCTCAACCCGTGGGTCGCAACCCCTCGGGGGGTCGCCAAATTATTTTAGGGGGTCCCCAAATTATTTAAAAAAATAAAATAAAATATTTTCACTTTTTTTCAAAAATAGCAGACCTACAAGCTCATAGCGCGCCACTCGGTGGCGCGCTATGAGCTTGTAGATCTGCTATTTTTCAATAGCTAAATTATAACAATGCTTAAAACACCAAAAGGGGTTCCCGCCCAAAATGGTTTAAGGTTATTGTAGCAGTCAATTTATATTGGGGGTCGGGAGGGGGCGGGGCGGGGGTCCCGAGACATTGCCAAAGCATTTCCGGGGGTCCCCGGCCAAAAACGTTGAGAACCCCTGTGATATACTATATAAGATCTGGTCATCCCAGCTTAGTAAGATGTTAAAAGTAAAGAAATATTTAGGACGACCGTTGAGACGATTCTACTCTAGTGGTGGCGTCGGTGGCTCAGGGGTAGAGTGGCTGGATGGTAACCGCAAGGTGCCTGTTCGAACCCTGTGGGCTCCCCCAGAGTTAGTGTCGAAGTGTCCTTGAGCAAAACACTGAACCCCAAATTGCTCCCGATGTGCTGGCTAGTGCCTTGCATGGTTTCTGCCACCATCGGTGTATGAATGTGTGTGTGAATGGGTGAATTGATGCACAAATCTATGTAAAGCGCCTTGGATAAAGGTGCTATATAATGCACCATTTACGGCTCCGAAACATGGACACTTTCAAAGAAACAAGAGAAACGGTTGGATGGCACTTATACACCCGCCTTCTAATGAGAGCGCAAAATCTGTCTTGGAAGAGCCACCCATCGACTGATCTAATATACGGCAACCTTCCCCGTGTTTCTTCACTAGTCCGATCCAGAAGAACACAGTGTGCCGGGCCACTGCTACAGAGCTGACAATGAGGTTATATCTTCCCTTCTTCTCTGGAGTCCTGCCTCAAAGCGGACCAGAGGTAGAAAACTGTCGTTCCCTGATGTCATCGCTAGGGACACATGTATCAGTAAGCAGGAACTGAGGGATGGTAATGAAGGACCGGGAAGTCTGGCGTGGCATTGTGAAATCCATGATCTCGACCATGGTAAAAAAATGATGATGATGATATAGGGGTGGGATGATATATTGATATCGCGATATATATCGCTGCGGTATAGGCTATCGTATCGTCGTAAAGTTTTCTTTAAGTTTTTCTTTATACGTTTTGTGTGTGTGTGTGTGTGTGTGTGTGTGTGTGTGTGTGTGTGTGTGTGTGTGTGTGTGTGTGTGTGTGTGTGATACAGCTGTGCCCTTCTGGTGGCGGGCCGGTGGTGTTACAGCGTGACACACAGACACAGACAGACAGTTTAGGCCAGCTTCTATAGTTAGTGCTCACTGCAAAAAACCTATTGGGCAGAATGCTATAGAACACTTAGTTACATCCACAGCAAAGAACATGAAGTCCGGCACTCACTGTGCTGTTTAACTGGAAATTATAAATGGATAAAAGTGTTGAAATGTAATGGTCGATCCAGAAATACTGAAGAGCGGAAACACACGCACACTGTCGCACACACACACACACACATGCATGCGTACTCACACACGTGCGCGTACGCACGCATACAGTGTCACACACACACACACGCATGCATGCGTACTCACACACACACACACGTGCGCGTACGCACACATACAGTGTCACACACACACACAGTCACGCACACACACACACACACACACACACACGCATCTCTTCTCTATTTCCATTAGGCTGACAGGCAATTAGTTCTGATTTCATCATGGCACAGTTCCTCACGCACACTTTTAATAAACAGGAAATTGTCATTTTTCTCCGCCTGCCGCCACAGAAAACTAGCGGCATTGTGTCCTGTCCGCTTATTAAGGGAGTGATTGCATGAAAACTAGCGGCATTGTGTCCTGTCCGCTTATTAAGGGAGTGATTGCATGCAGCGCTGCATCAGTCCTGCAATCAACCCTTCAGAATGTATGCTTTCTGTCTGCAGGGGAAAACCTCATATGTCCACAATAGCAGCGAAAGTAACAGATCTACAAGCTCTAAATGCTTCAGTGCGGCGCTGTAGTACAATCAAGTTACAGAAAGTAACAGATCTACAAGCTCTAAATGCTTCAGTGCGGCGCTGTAGTACAATCAAGTTACAGAAAGTAACAGATCTACAAGCTCGAAATGCTTTAGTGCGACGCTGTAGTATAATCAAGTTACAGAAAGTAACAGATCTACAAGCTCTAAATGCTTCAGTGCGGCGCTGTAGTACAATCAAGTTACAGAAAGTAACAGATCTACAAGCTCTAAATGCTTCAGTGCGACGCTGTAGTATAATCAAGTTACAGAAAGTAACAGATCTACAAGCTCTAAATGCTTCAGTGCGACGCTGTAGTATAATCACGTTAGTTAGGGCGTTCATTTACGAAAGAAAAACACCAAAAGTTAGAACATGGAGATACATTAGGTGGTTTTGTTTTGTTTTGTATACCCGGCACTAAATCAATAAGGAATTAATTGAACATGCTCACCTAAAAAATAAATACATCTTTACACTGGAAACAAATTCTATTGTAGAGCAAAAACACAAACTATGTATTTTGAAATTATCCCATGTAGGCCTGACGTCGAAAGAAAAAAAACGTTAGCTCTGAAAGAATATAAATTCAAAGATTTGTTCCGCATTTTTACGATTTTTCAAAAAAATAGCAGATCTACAAGCTCGTAGCGCGCCACTCGGTGCCGCGCTATGAGCTTGTAGATCCCATACAGAATGGATTAAATTGCAATGTCTTTATGTTTATGTTTATAGACAAAAACAAACTGGTCAGGATCCTACTTGGCCTCACCCCCCGAACCCACCTCACCCCTGCCCACTTTGACAGGCTGGAATGGCTTAGGGTCGACGACAGAGTACAGCATCTTGCAATGGGTCTGGTCCACAAGATTCTATACACCACCAAGATACCCATGTACCTGTCTAGATACTTCCTTAATGTTAACGAAGTCCACACCCACAACACCAGAGGGAGTGCAACGAACCATGTACAACCCAGATTCGGCACAAACAAGGGACTAAATTATTTTCGCTCCTATGCCACCAAAATGTGGAACGCCCTACCAACAGTCATTAAGACATGTGAATCCCTTGACTCCTTCAAAACCACTCTCAAAGGGCACCTACGGATGGCTGCAATTCGAAACTGGCCTCCGTAAAATCTGAATCCCCCCCCCACCCCTTTTTCCCCTCACTGTATATGTTTCTTTTCCCTTTTTACCTCCCTTATGATGAATTCCTGTTCTGTTCTTTGACTATATAGAAGTGTCTATTTGTACGTCTCTAAATGTTTTGATGAATTGTACAAGGTGGACCCTCTTGTAAACAAGTGTAATTCTTTATTGGGTCGTCCACTCACAGTTAACAGTCTTTGTATTGAGTTTGTGCTTGAAATGTACTGTAATTCTGCAAACTGTTAATAAATATTTCAATCAATCAATCAATGCTCACTGGAAAAAAAAAATGTATCCTCCTCACACAATCTTCACGACATCAGGAGTCCTCAGCTGGTTCCTTTGCTCACAAACTCAGAATTGTTTGCTTATGCAGTTCAAAGCTTCAGCAATGTCCGACCAAACATTACTTCTTCCCAACACCCAAAGTTCTTCGGTCAAACTGTGGTCAAACTATCGGTTTGAGTTAAGTTCTGATTTTTGCTTAGTATTGGCTTAAACAGTTCAAAGCCTCAGCAATGTCCAACGTTACTTCTCCCCACACCCAAAGTTCTTCGGTCAAACTGATTTTTGCTTAGTATTGGCTTAAAAAGAGTGTGTTTGACAAACAAGTAACAACCACAACAAACACTCACATTCTAACTGCCTCAAAATGGAACCCAGGCTCGGCGCCTCACTTCCTGTTCCTTTATAGCTTCCTGACAGTTCACTTCCTGGAATTGGAACTATTCCTGGAACTATTGCTTACATACTTTTTCCCCACAGCTCCCCCTGTGATCAAACTTTGTCATTTTGTCAACAGAAAATGGATGGACTAAATTATTTTTGGGAGTGTTTTACTCATTGCTGGCTGTCTGAATACCAAAAAGTAAATGAAAAACAAAGTCATTACAATGTTGACATATTATTGCTTATAGCAGATTTAATGTTTAAGGTTAAATAGTTCATCTGACAAAACAGTAGACTATGAAATTGAATAATTAACCCATTTTGGGCGGGAACCCCTTTTGGTGTTTTAAAGCATCATGTTATACTCTAGCTATTGAAAAATAGCCGCGCTATGAACTTGTAGGTCTGCTATTTTTGAAAAATCGTGAAAATGTGCCTCAAATCTTTGAATATATATTATTACAGAGTGAACATTTGAACTCAAATCTTTGCTTCTGGGGAGGTCCCTGGAACAACATATTTTCAGATGGGGGGGGGGGGGGGGGGGGGGGGGCGCGGAGCCATATAACATATAATTTTTGGGGTCCTTGACATGAAATATTGAGCACCACTGATACAGAAACATGAGGTTTTTCAGAAAACTGTCAGGATTTTTCAAGACATTTTTTTCAAATTTCAGGCCTAAATGGGTTAAGTGAGGCGGTATCATAGATAAGATAAATAATGAAATATTGTTCTGTGCAGTTATTGCATTGGCTCTGACTCTGAGCGATGCTTTGAGGAAGACATAAAGGTTGTGAGACTTCAAAGGATGGAGGCAGAAAGCCTTGATATATGTTGTGATCAATAGATGGGCTGGCTGTCTGCTGTTGAAGGGCCCAAACCCCCAGTCACCCCCCCCCCCCCCCCCCCTCAGAGTTACATCACCATTTCAGGAGCTTTGTGCAATATTATTAAATTATTAAATTATGAAAACATACTATATATCGTTGCTGTCAGAAACCTCCTATCTATACATATTTTAACTTTTTGTGGGGTTTTTTCCCCCCACATTTTTTTTTACTTTTGCTATTTTTGTTTGGGTTTCCATATGCACCTCAATTCAATTCAATTCAATTCAATTCAATTCAATTCAATTCAATTCAATTCAATTCAATTCAATAGCCTTTATTGTCTCCGAGGAGAAATGTGTCTTGGGCACCAAGAGACAGCGTTATACATTACATACAAACATACACACACAGTTCATAGTACTATTAGTACAATAAATAATTATCCTACCCACACTGTGCAAATATATCAAGGTTCAAGTATTGCAGTATTGCACTCTCCCAGTAGTTAGTTATCTGTTTAGATTGCAAAATGGTGTTCTGCCAGACGGCATCAACTCATATTCCTTATGGAGGATGTGGTTCGGGTCTCTGGCAGACAACTTCTCATAATTGTCAAAATATAAGGCTGTCCTTTATTGGTAAATGGTGTATTTATATAGCGCCTTTATCCAAGGCGCTATACATAGATTGTGCATTACATTCACCCATTCACACACACATTCACACACCTTTACATAGATTGTGCATTACATTCACCCATTCACACACACATTCACACACCTTTACATAGATTGTGCATTACATTCACCCATTCACACACACATTCATACACCTTTACATAGATTGTGCATTACATTCACCCATTCACACACATTCACACACCTTTACATATAGTGTGCATTACATTCACCCATTCACACACATTCACACACCTTTACATATAGTGTGCATTACATTCACCCATTCACACACACACACACTCACACACCTTTACATAGATTGTGCATTACATTCACCCATTCACACACACATTCATACACCTTTACATATAGTGTGCATTATATTCACCCATTCACACACACACATTCACACACTTTTACATAGATTGTGCATTACATTCACCCATTCACACACACATCCACACACCTTTACATAGATTGTGCATTGCATTCACCCATTCACACACACATTCACACACCTTTACATAGATTGTGCATTACATTCACCCATTCACACACACACACCTTTACATAGATTGTGCATTGCATTCACCCATTCACACACACATTCACACACCTTTACATAGATTGTGCATTACATTCACCCATTCACACACACACTCACACACCTTTACATAGATTGTGCATTACATTCACCCATTCACACACACATTAATACAGCGATGGCGGCTGAAGTCTCCTGAACTTGAACGCGGCATTTTGTGTTGAACTAATTTCTTTAGAAATCCATGTCATTACACTGCATCTCCACTAAAGAGTGCCCCCCGAAAATAGCTGATCTACAAGCTCTCAACGCGTCGCAGCGCGACGCGTTGAGAGCTTGTAGATCAGCTATTTCTGTCCAAAAGTATACGGGATTTCAACCCCTGCCCCTCTCTAACACTCTCTGCACGCGTCCCTGGGCAGGACAGACACATTGATTAACCCTGTTAAAGCATCGTTGTGTTCTTGTAAAACGGGTTTGTTTCAGTTTGTACAAAACAATGGAACCCCCATGGTTATAAATCCATCCGTCCAAATGTGGACAGCAATACAGTAGCATCACCGTCTCAGTGACTGATCACTACACCTAGACTATACTAACCGAGCACTGACAAACAGTGGGTCCACATTCTGTTCTGTCTCTATTGAATGCTCCCATTAGCATAGCAATGCTGAATGTACTGTACATGGATTCTCTCCCTCCCCGTTCTGTCGTCCTGTGCTGCTGTCCACACTGTCACAGCAGTGAACCAACGCACCAGACAGGGATATATATATAAAGAGAAGGAAGGGACAAGTAAGGATGTAAAGAGAGAGTCTGGATTTCAGAGGCACTGGATGAAACCACCATGGCAGTCAATCTCCCAGTGTAATTATTACCCATCATGGAGCGGCCTCTACTAGTCTCTTCCCTCCCCCGTCCCGGGACCACTGGTGGTCCGGGGACCACCAGTGGCCCGGGGAGACCACCAGTGGTCCGGGGACCACCAGTGGTCCCCGGACCACTGGGGACCACCAGTGGTCCGGGGGGACTCTGACTACGTCAGAGACTCCACCTTGAGACTCCACCTTGAGCCATCTAGCCTTTATCTATGCTTGGCTATACCTTCCACGCCGGCGGTAATTACCGCCATCATGGTGCAGTTTTCTACAGCTCCTCCTTCCCTCTATGTGCACAGATAAAATAAAGATAATCCCTCACAAGCCAACCTGACTGCATGCGTTCGTTTCGTTCCAATGCTACGGTCGTCATCGCCATAGAAACTTGGCACAGCTAGCGAGTGTCAGAAGATGATAAAATTGGCCGGTTCAATATGGAGATTTGATCTGACTGGAGGCGCCTGGGGAGGAGACCCACATGGATCAAGGAGAGAGAGAGAGAGGGAGGGAGGAGTGTTTGGGAATAAAAGACCTTTCGTTTATGATATCCAAGAGAATAGATTCCCCTCCGGACGCAGATACATTATCCCATTTTGTGGCGGGAACCCCTTTTGGTGTTTTAAGCACTATGTTTGCGAACGCAGTGAGCACTAACTATATGAGACCTAGCAGAACATGTCTGTGTGTCTGTGTGTGTGTGTGTGTGTCACGCTGTAACACCACCCGCCCGCCACCAGAGGGCGCAACCCGCCCGCCACCAGAGGGCGCAGCTGTATCACACACAAAACTTGAAGGTCTGCTATTTTTTGAAAAATCGTGAAAATGTGGGGCAAATCTTTGAATATATATTCTTTCAGAGCCAACAGTTTTAACTAAAATCTTTGCTTCTGGGAGATCCCTGGAACAATATACTTTCAGATGGGGGGTCGGCGGCCAATTACATATAATCTTGGGGGTCCTTGACATGAAAATGTTTGAGAACGACCGACATGGAAACATAGATTTTTCAGAAAACTGCAGAATCGAGCTCAGGTCTAAATGGGTTATACTGTACAGTGAACAATGGAAAAAAATACTTATAAGCAATATTGGTGTTTTCCTGGAGTCTGAATACAGTGGTATAAAGTAATCAAGTACTCTTTCTCAAGTAATGTACAGTACTTGAGTACAACTTTGAGGTAAAACCTTAGATTACATCTGGAGGCAAATATTGTACTTTTTAGTCTACCACAATAATTTGACAATTATTATTTAGTTACTATAATTCACTTTCAGATTTAGGTTATTATTACAAAACATAATTAGCCTATATGTTAACTAATTAAGCCCTATTTTATATTATGGCTATTAAAAAATAGCCGATCTACAAGCTCATAATGCGTGGTGAGCTTGTAGATCTGCTATTTTCAAAAGAGTTTGATGAAAAAAAAAAGTCAAATATATATTTTTTGTCAATTGAAACTTCATACTCATTACACTGAACAGTATTAATGAACAGTTTTGCAACATTACATGATTGACATCGACATGACTCACATGTTGATTGGCTATAGTATATGCTCCAAAATGAGTAAATAAATCATACAGTGTCTAGAAAAATACGTAATAGTCTTGCATATTTTGTTGTTTAGGGGTAGGCAACGTTAGGCACGGGTGCCAACATTGGCACAGCAGAGGGTGATCACTGGCACAAGTGTGAGAGAGATGATTTTTCTTTTAAATTTAAATACATATATAAAACAGTTTACAGTTAAATTAAGTCCACTCACATCTGTATGCAAATTACATCCTGCACATAATTCTACATTCATTCAAACTCACATTCATTGTTCTCTGACTGAGGAGACAGTGATACAAATAGTAATTGAGTCTAAAAATCATACATGCTGATGTGAAAGAAAATATTTTTAAATTAGAAGAGAAAAAATAAAGGTTCCTGTGTGTATGAACAATCAAAATCGGATGGAAATGTATTATTTGGATGTGGTGTCATAATTAAACGTAATGTCGATACGGCACGGCGACTATCAAGAAAATAAAGACACGGCACTTCATGTCGAAAAGGTTGCAGACCCCTGTTCTACAGTATAACTTAGCCATTGCGTTCTCACAGATGTGTACCCAGATATTGCAATCCTTCGTCACAATCTGTCGTCACATTATTTACCCTATACCCCACCATGAGCCCTCAATGGGGCGCTGGATTTTAGTGCTAATTTGCTTATTTCCATCGCTTGAAAATCCATGTTTTTGGCGTAAATCCTCTCTTCATAATGTCAACAGTATGTGTAGCGTCACACTTTACTCCATAGTAACGCCGTTGCTATGTTCCACCCGTAAAGCATGAAGTCTCGTCTATCGCGAGACTTCGCGAGCTCCATACAATTGGATGGAGCTCACGAAGTGTTGCGAAGTCTCGGAAATAAGCAAATTAGAACTACAACCCATCGCCCAATTGAGGGCTTATGGGGGGGGTAGTGGAAATAGCCAATAATGCGTTTTTGCACAAAATGACACCTGGACCACTTTGGTGAGGAGCTAGGGGGAAACATGACGGTGATGAAGCAGAGCTTCTTGTGCACAGCTAGGGGGAAACATGACGGTGATGAAGCAGAGCTTCCTGTGCACAGCTAGGGGGAAACACTACGGTGATGAAGCAGAGCTTCTTGTGCACAGCTAGGGGGAAACATGACGGTGATGAAGCAGAGCTTCTTGTGCACAGGGGGAAACATGACGGTGATGAAGCAGAGCTGCTTGTGCACAGGGGGAAACATGACGGTGATGAAGCAGAGCTTCTTGTGCACAGGGGGAAACATGACGGTGATGAAGCACAGGGGGAAACATGACGGTGATGAAGCAGAGCTTCTTGTGCACAGCTAGGGGGAAACATGACGGTGATGAAGCAGAGCTTCTTGTGCACAGGGGGAAACATGACGGTGATGAAGCAGAGCTTCTTGTGCACAGGGGGAAACATGACGGTGATGAAGCAGAGCTTCTTGTGCACAGGGGGAAACATGACGGTGATGAAGCAGAGCTTCCTGTGCACAGCTAGGGGGAAACATGACGGTGATGAAGCAGAGCTTCTTGTGCACAGCTAGGGGGAAACATGACGGTGATGAAGCAGAGCTTCTTGTGCACAGGGGGAAACATGACGGTGATGAAGCAGAGCTTCTTGTGCACAGCTAGGGGGAAACATGACGGTGATGAAGCAGAGCTTCTTGTGCACAGATGGAAACATGACGGTGATGAAGCAGAGCTTCTTGTGCACAGATGGAAACATGACGGTGATGAAGCAGAGCTTCTTGTGCACAGCGAGGGGGAAACATGACGGTGATGAAGCAGAGCTTCTTGTGCACAGCTAGGGGGAAACATGACGGTGATGAAGCAGAGCTTCTTGTGCACAGCTAGGGGGAAACATGACGGCGATGAAGCAGAGCTTCTTGTGCACAGCGAGGGGGAAACATGACGGTGATGAAGCAGAGCTTCTTGTGCACAGGGGGAAACATGACGGTGATGAAGCAGAGCTTCCTGTGCACAGCTAGGGGGAAACATGACGGTGATGAAGCAGAGCTTCTTGTGCACAGGGGGAAACATGACGGTGATGAAGCAGAGCTTCTTGTGCACAGGGGGAAACATGACGGTGATGAAGCAGAGCTTCTTGTGCACAGGGGGAAACATGACGGTGATGAAGCAGAGCTTCTTGTGCACAGGGGGAAACATGACGGTGATGAAGCAGAGCTTCTTGTGCACAGGGGGAAACATGACGGTGATGAAGCAGAGCTTCTTGTGCACAGGGGGAAACATGACGGTGATGAAGCAGAGCTTCTTGTGCACAGCTAGGGGGAAACATGACGGTGATGAAGCAGAGCTTCTTGTGCACAGGGGGAAACATGACGGTGATGAAGCAGAGCTTCTTGTGCACAGCTAGGGGGAAACATGACGGTGATGAAGCAGAGCTTCTTGTGCACAGGGGGAAACATGACGGTGATGAAGCAGAGCTTCTTGTGCACAGGGGGAAACATGACGGTGATGAAGCAGAGCTTCTTGTGCACAGCTAGGGGGAAACATGACGGTGATGAAGCAGAGCTTCCTGTGCACAGCTAGGGGGAAACATGACGGTGATGAAGCAGAGCTTCTTGTGCACAGCTAGGGGGAAACATGACGGTGATGAAGCAGAGCTTCTTGTGCACAGGGGGAAACATGACGGTGATGAAGCAGAGCTTCTTGTGCACAGCTAGGGGGAAACATGACGGTGATGAAGCAGAGCTTCTTGTGCACAGGGGGAAACATGACGGTGATGAAGCAGAGCTTCCTGTGCACAGCTAGGGGGAAACATGACGGTGATGAAGCAGAGCTTCTTGTGCACAGCTAGGGGGAAACATGACGGTGATGAAGCAGAGCTTCTTGTGCACAGGGGGAAACATGACGGTGATGAAGCAGAGCTTCTTGTGCACAGCTAGGGGGAACATGACGGTGATGAAGCAGAGCTTCTTGTGCACAGATGGAAACATGACGGTGATGAAGCAGAGCTTCTTGTGCACAGCGAGGGGGAAACATGACGGTGATGAAGCAGAGCTTCTTGTGCACAGCTAGGGGGAAACATGACGGTGATGAAGCAGAGCTTCTTGTACACAGCTAGGGGGAAACATGACGGCGATGAAGCAGAGCTTCTTGTGCACAGCGAGGGGGAAACATGACGGTGATGAAGCAGAGCTTCCTGTGCACAGCTAGGGGGAAACATGACGGTGATGAAGCAGAGCTTCCTGTGCACAGCTAGGGGGAAACATGACGGTGATGAAGCAGAGCTTCTTGTGCACAGGGGGAAACATGACGGTGATGAAGCAGAGCTTCTTGTGCACAGGGGGAAACATGACGGTGATGAAGCAGAGCTTCTTGTGCACAGGGGGAAACATGACGGTGATGAAGCAGAGCTTCTTGTGCACAGCTAGGGGGAAACATGACGGTGATGAAGCAGAGCTTCTTGTGCACAGGGGGAAACATGACGGTGATGAAGCAGAGCTTCTTGTGCACAGCTAGGGGGAAACATGACGGTGATGAAGCAGAGCTTCTTGTGCACAGGGGGAAACATGACGGTGATGAAGCAGAGCTTCTTGTGCACAGGGGGAAACATGACGGTGATGAAGCAGAGCTTCTTGTGCACAGCTAGGGGGAAACATGACGGTGATGAAGCAGAGCTTCCTGTGCACAGCTAGGGGGAAACATGACGGTGATGAAGCAGAGCTTCTTGTGCACAGCTAGGGGGAAACATGACGGTGATGAAGCAGAGCTTCTTGTGCACAGGGGGAAACATGACGGTGATGAAGCAGAGCTTCTTGTGCACAGCTAGGGGGAAACATGACGGTGATGAAGCAGAGCTTCTTGTGCACAGGGGGAAACATGACGGTGATGAAGCAGAGCTTCCTGTGCACAGCTAGGGGGAAACATGACGGTGATGAAGCAGAGCTTCTTGTGCACAGCTAGGGGGAAACATGACGGTGATGAAGCAGAGCTTCTTGTGCACAGGGGGAAACATGACGGTGATGAAGCAGAGCTTCTTGTGCACAGCTAGGGGGAAACATGACGGTGATGAAGCAGAGCTTCTTGTGCACAGATGGAAACATGACGGTGATGAAGCAGAGCTTCTTGTGCACAGATGGAAACATGACGGTGATGAAGCAGAGCTTCTTGTGCACAGCGAGGGGGAAACATGACGGTGATGAAGCAGAGCTTCTTGTGCACAGCTAGGGGGAAACATGACGGTGATGAAGCAGAGCTTCTTGTGCACAGCTAGGGGGAAACATGACGGCGATGAAGCAGAGCTTCTTGTGCACAGCGAGGGGGAAACATGACGGTGATGAAGCAGAGCTTCTTGTGCACAGGGGGAAACATGACGGTGATGAAGCAGAGCTTCCTGTGCACAGCTAGGGGGAAACATGACGGTGATGAAGCAGAGCTTCTTGTGCACAGGGGGAAACATGACGGTGATGAAGCAGAGCTTCTTGTGCACAGGGGGAAACATGACGGTGATGAAGCAGAGCTTCTTGTGCACAGGGGGAAACATGACGGTGATGAAGCAGAGCTTCTTGTGCACAGCTAGGGGGAAACATGACGGTGATGAAGCAGAGCTTCTTGTGCACAGGGGGAAACATGACGGTGATGAAGCAGAGCTTCTTGTGCACAGCTAGGGGGAAACATGACGGTGATGAAGCAGAGCTTCTTGTGCACAGGGGGAAACATGACGGTGATGAAGCAGAGCTTCTTGTGCACAGCTAGGGGGAAACATGACGGTGATGAAGCAGAGCTTCCTGTGCACAGCTAGGGGGAAACATGACGGTGATGAAGCAGAGCTTCTTGTGCACAGCTAGGGGGAAACATGACGGTGATGAAGCAGAGCTTCTTGTGCACAGGGGGAAACATGACGGTGATGAAGCAGAGCTTCTTGTGCACAGCTAGGGGGAAACATGACGGTGATGAAGCAGAGCTTCTTGTGCACAGGGGGAAACATGACGGTGATGAAGCAGAGCTTCCTGTGCACAGCTAGGGGGAAACATGACGGTGATGAAGCAGAGCTTCTTGTGCACAGCTAGGGGGAAACATGACGGTGATGAAGCAGAGCTTCTTGTGCACAGGGGGAAACATGACGGTGATGAAGCAGAGCTTCTTGTGCACAGCTAGGGGGAAACATGACGGTGATGAAGCAGAGCTTCTTGTGCACAGGGGGAAACATGACGGTGATGAAGCAGAGCTTCTTGTGCACAGGGGGAAACATGACGGTGATGAAGCAGAGCTTCTTGTGCACAGCTAGGGGGAAACATGACGGTGATGAAGCAGAGCTTCTTGTGCACAGGGGGAAACATGACGGTGATGAAGCAGAGCTTCTTGTGCACAGCTAGGGGGAAACATGACGGTGATGAAGCAGAGCTTCTTGTGCACAGGGGGAAACATGACGGTGATGAAGCAGAGCTTCTTGTGCACAGGGGGAAACATGACGGTGATGAAGCAGAGCTTCTTGTGCACAGGGGGAAACATGACGGTGATGAAGCAGAGCTTCTTGTGCACAGCTAGGGGGAAACATGACGGTGATGAAGCAGAGCTTCTTGTGCACAGCTAGGGGGAAACATGACGGTGATGAAGCAGAGCTTCTTGTGCACAGCTAGGGGGAAACATGACGGTGATGAAGCAGAGCTTCCTGTGCACAGGGGGAAACATGACGGTGATGAAGCAGAGCTTCCTGTGCACAGCTAGGGGGAAACATGACGGTGATGAAGCAGAGCTTCTTGTGCACAGCTAGGGGGAAACATGACGGTGATGAAGCAGAGCTTCCTGTGCACAGGGGGAAACATGACGGTGATGAAGCAGAGCTTCTTGTGCACAGCTAGGGGGAAACATGACGGTGATGAAGCAGAGCTTCCTGTGCACAGGGGGAAACATGACGGTGATGAAGCAGAGCAATAAAAGATGGTGTTTTACAACTTGCGGAGGGAGAGGAGAGGAACACCGAACGCCGCTGAGCATCACCTGCTGCACGACTGGAAGGAGATTCTTCACAGAGATTCATAATCCCATTAACACGTTGGCGGCATGACCCGCGTTCCACGCTATTTAATCCAATATCCAACGCTGCCGGGATTGTTTAATTACCTTTGGAGCATAAACGCCTAACTATTTGCGCCTTTGATCCGTGAAAAAACGCTAGTCAACACTCCCAGCATTTGTGAGCCGACAAAAAAGCCACTTCCTTGATCCGGGTCACAGACAAAGAGCAAAGCGAGCCAAGATTGTCTCTCTCGATCTACAAGCTTTTCAAAAATAGCAGACCTACAAGCTCGTAGCGCGCCACTCGGTGGCGCGCTACGAGCTTGTAGGTCTGCTATTTTTGAAAAATCGAAGAACGGCTGACATAGAAACATAGCTTTTTCAGAAAACTGTCAGGATGTAGAAGACATTTTTAGAATCTGATCTCAGGTCAAAATGGGTTAAACAAATAGCGGGTTTAGCGTGTTAAGCGTGGCTACATCATGGATTAAATAATTTAAAGCCCTCGAAGTGTCAAGAAGACCTGAGGCCGATTAGAAAAAAATCTAAAACAGTAGTTAAAAGTTTTCAAATGTTTTCGTGACAAAAGGTTTGTGCCAGGGACCAGGGACCCCCAGGGACCCCCAGGGACCCCAGAAGAGAAGATTTGTGTTACAAATGTCAAAATGATTAACCCATTTTGACCTGAGATCAGATTCTAAAAATGTCTTCTACATCCTGACAGTTTTCTGAAAAAGCTATGATTCTATGTCAGTGGTTCTTCGATTAAAAAAAAATAGCAGACCTAGATCTGCTATTTTTCAATAGCTAAAGCATAATATAATGCTAACACCAAAAGGGTTTCCCGCCCAAAATGCGTTAAAGACACTTGTGTTCAAAAATAGCAGGTGATGTACAAGTCCACAGCACGGCATGAAGAGACTCGTTGTGAGCTTGTATGTCTGCTGTTTTTGAATAGCCAAACTACACTATAAAATGACACAGATGCTTTCCCGGTTGAGACCAATTATTCTAAAAATAATTCTTAAAAGATAAAAGTTTTCTTAAAAACTTGACAACTCTATGTCAGTGGATGCTCAACCATTTCCAGGACCCCCATAACCGTAATTATGGGGGTCTAGGACCCCCAGAATTATCTGTATTTGGCTGCGGAACTCCATCTGAAAATGTGTTGCTTCAGAAGCAGAAGATTTGAGTTAAAAATGTTCGCTCTGAAAGAATATATATTCAAAGATTTGATCCACATTTTCACGATTTTTCAAAATGGGTGAAAGTCTTTATACTATCAATGAATTATTGATTGATCAAATGTTTTTATTTCAAGAATTTTGAAGTTACGATTATATACGTAGCTGGCAGAAAAATAATTAATAACTTTTGCTTCCGGTTGTATACTGTAGAATAGATACAACCGAAAATACTGCAATTTTCTTTTATTATTAAGGGACAAAGAAGTCAGACTTTGGTCACTTATTGTTTTTGTATTTCTTCTTCTTCTTCCGCCAAAAATAGCTGTTCTGACTGAACCGTGCAGTCGGTTTTCGTGAAACGCGGCAGTCTGGTAGAGGGCCATGCCAAACGGTGACTATGCGAAGCCCATGACGATTGGCCAAATGGTGGCGCTATAGCGCTCAATTGAAAATGCAAACTTTGAACTCATGAACCTTTTGACCGTCGGCAATGACACTTTGATACACATATGTCTCCTCATGCCGAACAACTTTCGTGTTCTGACTTTTGACCTCTGACCTTTAGATCACCCGCCATTTTTAATTATATGAAAAACAGTTAAAATGTATCTACTCCCAGGATCTTTGATCAAAATAAACAAAAACGACTAGAGGGTCATGCCAAATAGCACTGAAAGCGTACAAAGAGAAGTTTGTACGTGAAAACACACTGTAGTAATGGATAAAGACCAGGACAGTTGTTACCAAAAATACTGAATGATGTTACTGTTTAGAATGAGTCAACTGACTGCATATCTCAGTCGGTAGAGCTCTCACCTTTGGACCACAGGGTCACTGGTTCAAATCCAGGTAGCGACAACTCAGCCTGTGATTCTTATTTGTGCATATTGTTCTTATTGCGTATGGTCTTCTTTCTTGGTCCCGCCTTATCGCTGCTTGCAGCTATATTTTCTTTTTGCAAATTTCTGTTGCCTATAATGACAAGGGGGGCAAAAATGTATTAAAGTAAATATTTCCTCAAAATTAATATTGATTAAAAAAAAAATATATATTCTTTATAAACAATGAAATTGATTAGTTCGATTAACTGTTGCAGACAATACTCCTAATTCATTCACACAACGGTGAGGCGTGCCAAAAACAGACAACCTACAAGCTCACAATGAGCGTGAGACGTGGTGAGCTTGCAGGTCGGCGTTGTTTGGCTGCTGCGTGACACCGCTGTGTGTCGAAGCACATCCTCCTCCCTCCTGTGATTGGCTGCATGTGAAGTATATCCTATTGGTATAATCAATATAATCAATTAATGCTCCTCCTCTGTTACTGTGATCGCCAGAGACCGCAGGGAAGGAAGTGAACACAGGGTCTGGCAACCTGCATGCCTTAACCCGTTCAGGGAAGGAAGTGAACACAGGGTCTGGCAACCTGCATGCCTTAACCCGTTCAGGGAAGGAAGTGAACACAGGGTCTGGCAACCTGCATGCCTTAACCCGTTCAGGGAAGGAAGTGAACACAGGGTCTGGCAACCTGCATGCCTTAACCCGTTCAGGGAAGGAAGTGAACACAGGGTCTGGCAACCTGCATGCCTTAACCCGTTCAGGGAAGGAAGTGAACACAGGGTCTGGCAACCTGCATGCCTTAACCCGTTCAGGGCGGGAAGAACCCCTGTTGGTGTTTTAAGCATTGATATACTATTGAAAAATAGCAGATCTACAAGCTCATATCGCGGCACCGAGTGCCGCGATACGAGCTTGTAGATCTGCTATTTTTTTTTAAATTGTGAAAATGTGGCGCAAATCTTTGAATATATATTCTTTCAGAGCTGACGTTTTTAACTCAAATCTTTGCTTCTGGGTGGGGTGGGGGGGGGGGGGGGGGGGTCTCTGGAACTACATATTTTCAGATGGGGGGTTGGCGGCCAATTACATATATTTATGGGGGTCCTTCTTCACATGAAAATGTTTGAGAACGACTGACTGAAAACGGTCAGGATTTAGAAGACATTTTGTTAGAATTGTCCTCGGGTCTAAATGGATTAATAAACATGACTATGGATTGGTTCCATATAAAGTCATTTCTTGGCCTCCAATGACAGTGAGGGATGAGGCTCTGCGTTGAACCTCCGACGCCGTGTGTCAGTGGACTACTAATCACGGAGGACACGAACATATGAGTGTGACGTGTCGTGTGTGGTAAATACTACGGCCTGACTCACACCTTCACAACAGATTGATGTATAGCTAATGCATGAGACTTGTTGACTGATGCAAGCTCACAATGCATTTCCAATAGGCCTATCTCACAGCTCGCTTTCCACGCCCACTTCCGGTAAATAGTGGTGTCTTTAACATGAGCATTTACAGGTTCTTTTCTCTGGAGAATCTAAGTACATTTTCTAATGTAAAAATGTGACAGACCAATATTATTATGAAGCAAACAAGATGGTAAATCAGGTCGAACAGATAGAACAAACCTTACCTTGAGAAAACAAAAGTTGTAGACTTCTTAAATTACCTCGGTTAACATGTAGTGTCTATGGAGTGACGTCACGCTATCACCACTAACCCCAAAAGGGGGCGTATTTAGGGGGGCGGGGAAATTCTGTGAGATAGGCTTATGGGAGTCACATGGTTTGACACAACATTTGTGTTGTATGAGGGGGAGGGGGGGGCAGTCGAAACACAGCCGAAAGCCGTACAACACAAATGTTGTGTCAAACCATGTGACTTCCATTGGAAATGCATTGGGGCAAGATGTAAACAAACCCTTTCATACATCTAGCATGCATCAATGTTGTATGCTAGATGCGAAGGTGTGAGTCAGGCCTAAGTCACCTTTTTTTAAACACGTGAGGAAATGTCACTCATGTTTATATAATAGGGGCCGAAAGGGGCCACACCCACCAGGGTTAACCCATTTAGGCCTGACATCAAAATTTAAAAAAAATCTTTTTAAAATGTATTTTTTTCTGAAAAAACCTCATGTTTCTATATCGGTGGTTCTCAAACATTTTCATGTCAAGGACCCCCAAAAATACATGTATTTGGTCGCCGACCCCCATCTGAAAATATGTTGTTCCAGGGACCCCCCCCAGAAGCAAAGATTTGAGCTTGAAAATCCGCCATTTTCGCCGAATGTTCACCTACCAGAATAGAGACACAAGGATTCAAGGGGTTAAATAAATGATCTTACATTAGTCAAACATTAGACTGATGCACATCGGATTGTACAGGATTTGCTGTGCCTCCACGCAAACCTTGATAATGTATTTTGCTAATTGCTTTACATGCACTTACTTAGATCACAAATGTCATTTGATAATTTACGAACACACAAAAAGTGAAAATACGGAGATGAGAGGTTTCTGTCCGAGAACAACGATAGATATCTTGTGTTGTGACTCAGCAGACGTGGATGTGTGTGTGCATGTGTGCCTGCGTGCGTGCGTGCGTGCATGCGTGCGTGCGTGCGTGCGTGCGTGCGTGCGTGCGTGCGTGTGTGCGTGCGTGTGTGCGTGCGTGCGTGCGTGCGTGCGTGCGTGCGTGCGTGCGTGCGTGCGTGCGTGCGTGCGTGCGTGCGTGCGTGCGTGCGTGCGTGCGTGCGTGCGTGTGTGCGTGCGTGCCAACAGAGAGGCCCAGCGGTGCAGGCCAAGGGCAAGGAGGACACTCCCTATCTTGCCAAATTAAATCACAGCACTGCATCAGGGTGAATAAACTGTGGGGATTTGGGACGGCTCCCAGAAACCAGATCTGCAGAGAGACAGTACCCCACCCTGGTGACCTGAGGAGAACCAAGGACTATCTAAAGAGGACGAGACGCGAAGACTGTACGGGCGACGCCATGTTGCTCCATGGTGCTCCATGGAAGGAAAGAAACCTGCGCAGTTGGCTATATGCAGCCAACACTTCCGCGTTCAGCTTCCTTGGTCTCAACTGCGCATGTTTCTTTCCTTCCATGGAGCACCATGGAGCAACATGGCGTCGCCCGTACGGTCTTCGCGTCTCGTCCTCTTTAGATAGTCCTTGAGGAGAACCAGGAACCAGATCTGCAGAGAGACCCCACCCTGGTAGCCTGGGGTCCACCTATGCTTTCTATGGCATAGGGCAGCTCCCGACAGGATCTGCCGGGAAAATCTAGACGCAGCTGCACGACATGAGACTAATTAATTATAGCGACAGAGAGAGAGAGAGGAGTGTGTGTGTGTACGGGTGTGCGTGTGTGCGTCAGAGAGTGATCGACGTTTGCGCTACTCTATGCCGAATTGAAGTGGACTCGGTCCCAGACTTTTTTTTTTCTCTCCCTGGAAATAAAAACGTCCGGGTTTCCGAGGCTATACCGCCCCCTGGTGACTAGAGAGAGGAGAACGCGTATGATGCGCACCTATGAGCTTGTAGATCTGCTATTTTTCAATAGCTAAAGTACTAAAGGCATGAAGGCTTGCAGACCAAGCCTCATCATGACTATAGGCTATACACGAATAAGTCACGATGAGTAATTATAACTTCAGGCTTTCTTCGGTCACATGCGGATCGTATTGAGCAGCCGCGACACTGTCCGAGTCGCTCGCTCGCTCGCTCAATGGGAGAACGGCGTGAAGGGAAGGGGGGTGGGGGGGGGGGGGGGGTAATTGACCTCGGACACTCTATTTATCCCATTTATACCTGAGGACGATTCTACAAATGCCTTCTAAATCCTGACAGTTTTCTGAAAAACCCTATGTTTCTATGTCAGTGGTACTCAAACATTTTCATTGTCAAGGACCCCCAAAAAATATATGTAATTGGTTGGCTAATATGTAGTTTCTAGAAGCAAAGATATGAGTTGAAAACGTTCACTCTGAAACAATATATATTCAATGATTTGCGCCACATTTTCCCGATTATTCAAAAATAGCAGACCTACAAGCTCGTAGCGCGGCACTCGGTGCCGCGCTATGAGCTTGTAGATCTGCTATTTTTCAATAGCTAAAGTGTAACACAATGTTTAAAACACCAAAAGGGGTTCCCGCCCCGAACGGGTTATTTTGGCCAAATTGATTCTGCCTGTCAGCGAGCCAACATCACCTCCCCCTCTGTCTCTCTCTCTCTCTCTATCTATCTTTCTCTGTGTTGTTCTTTGTGCTGTTGTTCTCAGAGCAGTCTCGACAGTAATAGCAGACGTCCTTCACTAATGCTTTTTTTTTTTTGGGAAATACGGTAGTACTACGGTAGAATATAAATGTATGGCTGTGTTTATCCATATTGTCTAACTGTTTACTTTTCAGGATTCAAATTCAAAAACAGCAAAAAGCATAGCATAACAACATTGCAAGGTACCTGTCTGTACCTCTGAGAGGGTACAAATGGAACCTTTATACCACTTTCACTCCATCAGTATTCAAAGACAAATATTGTACTTTTGACTACACTAAATGGTAAATGGTGCATTTACATAGCACCTTTATCCAAGGCGCTTTACATAGATTGTGCATTACATTCACCCATTCACACACACATTCATACACCGATGGCGGCGGAAACCATGCAAGGCACCAACCAGCACATCAGGAGCAATTAGGAGGTTCAGTGTCTTGCTCAAGGACACTTCGACACTAACTCTGGGGAGCCCACAGGGTTTTCGAACTGGCAACCTTGCGGTTGCCATCCGGCCACTCTACCCCCTGATCCACCGCCGCTCCACTACATTTCTAGGAGGGTGAAAAGGGTACATTTAATAGGACTTGAACCCCTATTTCAAATGCAGTGAAAGTAGCCGTTATATTCTTTGTGAAATGAAAATGTGCAAGTCGGGGTTTTTCTTTGGGTGAGAAAGACAAAGGTCTCCATTTTCGTCACCACTAAACCCCTTATCGCTAAACTTCTTTGCCTTTTTTTACTATTTTGAAAAACATTTTTGAATAGTTCAACTAGCCAATCTACATGTACACGTTGTGAGCTTGTAGACTGGCCATTTGAACTATTCAAAAATGTTTTGCAAAATAGTAAAAAAAAAAAAAAAGCAAAGAAGTTTAGGGATAAGGGGTTTAGCGGTGACGAAAATGGAGCCCACATTCTTTAACCCATTCAGGCCCGACGTTGAAATAATAAAAAAAAGTTTTCTAAATGACAATTTTCTGAAAGATTTGAGCCTTTGAGGCACATAACGATTTTTCAAAAATAGCAGACCTACAAGTTCATAGCGCACCACTCGGTGGCGCGCTATGAGCTTGTAGATCTGCTATTTTTCAATAGCTAAATTATAACAATGTATGTAACACCAAAAGGGGTTCCCGCTCAAAATGTGTTAAAAGGGGTAACTGATATGGAGACGGCTGTTGCTAAGCATTATGGGCTATGTAAAAAAAATCACTAAAAGACATTCAGATTTCAGAAGACCCATTTCCTCTCAAATCTGTTCTTCAGCTGACAACATATTTTTCCTAATCTTTACCCAGTCCTCTCAAATCACTGGCTGATGCTCTTTGCTCACACCACTATGAATTTATCCCATTTTGGGCGGGAACCCCTTTTGGTGTTTTAAGCATCGCGTTATACTTTAGCTATTGAAAAATAGCAGATCTACAAGCTCGTAGCGCGGCACTCGGTGCCTTGTAGATCTGCTATTCTTTTTTTAATCGTTAAAATGCGGCGCAAATCTTTGAATATATGTTTTTAACTCAAATCTTTGCTTCTGGGGGAGGGGGGGTCCCTATTTTCAAATGGGGGTCGGCGGCCAATTACATACAATTTTGGGGGTCCTTGACATGAAATATTGAGCACCACTGATATAGAAACATGAGGTATTTCAGAAAACTGTCAGGATTTATAGAAGACATTTCTTTTACATTTCGACGTGAGGACTAAGTGCGTTATGGACACTCAACCCGCCGCACCGCTGTCTGCTTTAAAACATTCAGACCTGATCCCGATTCTACAAATACCTTCTAAATCCTGACAGTTTTATGAAAAAAAACCCCCCATGTTTCTATTTCAGTGGTTCTCAAAGTTTTCCACGTCAAGGACCCCCAGAATTATCTGTATTTGGCCGCGGACCCCCATCTGAAAATATGTTGTTCCAGGGACCCTCCCATGCAGAAGCAAAGATTTGAGTTAAAAAACGTTCGCTCTGAAAGAATATATAGGTCGATAAAAAAAAGGCTTCAAAATCTTAAATTTTTTCTGAAAAATCCATGTTTCTATATCAGTGGTGCTCAATATTTAATGTCAAGGACCCCAAAAATGTATATGTAATTGGCCGCCGACCCTCATCTGAAAATATGTTGTTCCAGGGACAACGAATATATATTCAAAGATTTGTGCCACATTTTCACGATTTTTCAAAAATAGCAGACCTACAAGCTCGTAGCGCGGCACTCGGTGCCGCGCTACGAGCTTGTAGGTCTGCTATTTTTCAATAGCTAAAGTATAACATAATGCTTAGAACACCAAAAGGGGTTCCCGCCCAGAATGGGATAACCTTCAGATATTCGCCCAAATGAGATGGAATGAAATATGCATACCGTATAAAACCGGCTCAGCGAAGTGCCTTCGGAACAAAAGGCTTTAACCCATTGTGGCCTGACGTCGAAATAAAAAAAAATGTCTTCTAAATCATGACAGTTTTCTGAAATACCTCATGTTTCTATATCGGTGGTGCTCAATATTTCATGTCAAGGAACCCCAAAAATTATATGTAATTGGCCGCCGACCCCCATCTGGAAATATGTTGTTCCAGGGACTCCCCCAGAAGCAAAGATTTGAGCTAAAAACGTTCGCTCTGAAAGAATATATATATATTCAAAGATTTGAGGCACATTTTCACGATTTTTTTCAAAAATAGCAGACCTACAAGCTCATAGCACGGTGCCCCACTATGAGCTTGTAGATCTGCTATTCTTTTTTATTTTATTTTTTGCGGCTTACGCCTTTTATTGTTTTTTGAAGGGACAGACAGTAGGCTGACAGGAAACGGGAGAGAGATGGGGGAAGACATGCAGTAAAGGCCGTGTCGGGCTCGGGAGTCGAACCCGCGGCACACTGCGACTGGATTACCAGTCGGGTGCCCAGACGGTTACGCCACCGCCTGGGCGATCTGCTATTTTTCAATAGCTAAAATCAACCAAAAGGGGTTTCCCGCCCAGAATGGATTAATGAGCTTTAACCGTGAATAAATAATCCCTGTTCCGCAGCGTACAGTCCATTTAATTGCGTTACTTATCAACTTGTCAGAGAAATCCATACATAGCTGAATGTGGGAGCGAACTCTTCCAAACAGCAAAACACTCATTGTCCCTTAGGGACCACGTACAGTAAATAGAATTTCGCATAATAGCTGTTTTTTTTCCAAACCCTGGTAATTCGGTGGCATCTTTCTTTCAAACTGCTCGTCCTCGAAAGTACATTTGGGATGTCCACAGCGGGGTGTAGGGGTGTGCGTGTGTGTGTGTGTGTGTGTGTGTGTGTGTGTGTGTGTGTGTGTGTGTGTGTGTGTGTGTTATCCTACCCCCTTAGAAAGCACTTTTTAGACTTAGATAGCATTTGAAACAGACTTGTAGCATGTCATGTAGACAGCACAATAATTGTATTGTATGTAGTCATAGCACATCATAGTACATATGTATAGCATAGTATAGTATATATGTATATACGTCATTATATAGATATGTTCTAGTTACGTTCTTAGCTTACACATGTTTCATGATAAATGCATTTTATATGTCATGTATTCCCATGCTTTTGTTCTTGCCTAATGTGAATCGCTCTGGATTAAGAGCGTCTGCTAAATGCCTAAATTGTAAATTGTGTGTGTGTGTGTGTGTGTGTGTGTGTGTGTGTGTGTGTGTGTGTGTGTGTGTGTGTGTGTGTGTGTGTGTGTGTGTGTGTGTGTGTGTGTGTGTGTGTGTGCGTGTGTGTGTGCGTGTGCGTGTGTGTGTGTGTCTGGGGGCGGGGGGGGAGGTACAGATGAATACAAATCTTTCGAAAATAGCATATAAAGCTCACAACTGTGGCCTCACAATGCGGACACGTTGGGGCCTGGCATTGATTTTTCTTGACTCACGAGGTCAAGAAAACATGGACGACCGTGAAGTTATTCTCCAAGTCCAAGTTGTTTTGAGCGCGTGGATTATTAAAGGACAACTTTAGTTTTTTTCAACCAAGGTTCATGTTTTAGGTTGTTATTAGAGAAACTAAAAGGTGAGTGTTCATTTTCTTTAATTTGCTGCTTTCTTTCGTTTTAGGGATTTTAGCAGTTTTTGACAGGGTGGGGGCATTCGAGCATGGGCCTAAATATGTATTGTTGTACAAAATGTTATGGCGATTTATTTTTGTATTATTTACTATAGTCCTACTAGACCCCAAGAAATTACATCTGGCCACAAAAGATCATGGGATCTATTGAATGTGACAAACTGACATATTGAGCCTTATACACAGTATAAGCCTTCCCCCAGTAGGCTACCTTCACATTCAGTAGATCCTGTGATCTTCTGTGGCCAGATGTAGTTTCCTGGGGTTTATTAGGACTATAGTAAACCATAAAAAAAGAAATCACCATAACATTGTGTAAAAGAAATACATATTTAGCCCCATGCTTGAATGCCCCCGCCCCCCTGTCAAAAACAGCTAAAATCCCTAAAACGAAAGAAAGCAGCAAATGGAATAAAAATAACACTCATCTTTTACTTTCTCTAATAACAACCTAAAACATGAACCTTGGTTGAAAAAAACTAAAGTTGTCCTTTAAACACACACGACGCCCACAGTTCTCAATATGCTCGGGGTCCAATTCACAGGAAAAGCTCCTTGATTTATTACAGCAGTGTGAGGTTGGGCTGCAGTAGCGGCAACGGGTACAGCAACAACAAGAGCCGGGCGGCGGCCGCAATGGCGGCCGCGGCGGCGCATTAGCAACCAGCAGGGACCATAGAGTATATAAAAGGATAGAGACTTATCTTCCGCGAAGCTCCGCCCCCTCCGCTATTCATGTCAGTGGAAGTTGATCAGTGGCGTTTTGAAGCACCCGGAAGGACCCTCTCAAAACGTCTACTTCCGCATTTGACCACCAAATTTTGGTGGTCAAATGCGGAAGTGCAACCGGAGGCTCAATGTTAAAGCCCAGCTGCACGGGGTTTCCCGGTCATGAATCCACGGGTCCGCCTGTAGTCCCTCCTCCTACCACTAGGGCCCAGTGCTTCAACGTTGGAGTACCTCACTGGCCCCTTGGCAGGGACGTGCACACATCAAAGGGGGCTTGAGCCCCTGCCCCTTTTACCCGTCTGTAAAACAACTGCCCTTAATTCCAGACCATGAATCCCAGCATTTACTACATGGTGAAAGAAATCGGAAAAAAATGCCACTCCTTTCCCCATGCCATGCCGGAAGGAAGGCAGCATTCAGGAGAATTGCTTTTTTCCCCGAAGTCTCCTGAACTTGGAACGCATGCAGGCAGCATTTTGAGTTGAACACATTTGTTTAGAAATCGATGTCGTTACACACCGCATCTCCACTAGATTAGATGTCGTTACACCTGCATCTCCACTAGATTAGATGTCGTTACACCTGCATCTCCACTAGATTAGATGTCGTTACACCTGCATCTCCACTAGATTAGATGTCGTTACACCTGCATCTCCACTAGATTAGATGTTGTTACACCTGCATCTCCACTAGATTAGATGTCGTTACACCTGCATCTCCACTAGATTAGATGTCGTTACACCTGCATCTCCACTAGATTAGATGTCGTTACACCTGCATCTCCACTAGATTAGATGTCGTTACACCTGCATCTCCACTAGATTAGATGTCGTTACACCTGCATCTCCACTAGATTAGATGTCGTTACACCTGCATCTCCACTAGATTAGATGTCGTTACACCTGCATCTCCACTAGATTAGATGTCGTTACACCTGCATCTCCACTAGATTAGATGTCATTACACCTGCATCTCCACTAGATTAGATGTCGTTACACACCGCATCTCCATTAGATTAGATGTCGTTACACCTGCATCTCCACTAGATTAGATGTCGTTACACCTGCATCTCCACTAGATTAGATGTCGTTACACCTGCATCTCCACTAGATTAGATGTCGTTACACCTGCATCTCCACTAGATTAGATGTCGTTACACCTGCATCTCCACTAGATTAGATGTCGTTACACACCGCATCTCCACTAGATTATGGGCTCCATTTTCGTCACCGGCGCTAAACCCCTTATCCCTAAACTTCTTTGCCTTTTTTTTTTTACTATTTTGAAAAACATTTTTGAACAGTTCAACTAGCCAATCTACATTGACACGCTGTGACCTTGTAGACTGGCCATTTGAACTATTCAAAAATGTTTAGCAAAATTGTAAAAAGAAAAAAAGGCAAAGAAGTTTAGGGATAAGGGGTTTAGCGGTGACGAAAATGGAGCCCAAAGAGTGCTGGGTTGCGACCCGAAAATAGCAGATCTACAAGCTCTCAACGTGTCGCAGATCTGCTATTTTCGCTTTTTTTTGTCCAAAAGTGCCCCCTCATAACGGGATTTCAGCCCCTGCCTCTGTAAACACTCTCTGCCCGTCCCTGGCAGCAGCGTAGTGGAAGCGTTATCCTGACGGGTGGGGAAGCATGATAAATGACGGACAGTGGCTGGGAAACAGTGACAGCTGTGCTTTCTGCTGCAGCCCAGCGTGTGTTCCAGATGATACTGTAGCTGACAGCACAAGGTAAACCTCCTCCACCTTCCTCCTCCCCGAAGAACACAGCCACCGCCTCCAACCAACAAATGCGATCCGATGGCCTCGGCTCTCCGCTCAATGCCGTTCCCCATCATCATGCCCCGCGGGCACATGCACGCACGCACGCACGCACGCACGCACGCACGCACGCACGCACGCAGCTTTCACTCTCTCTCTAAAAAAACCGCAGACATGGAGCGAGAGCCAAGTGTTAGAGAGGCAGAGGGTGAAATGCCGTTAAGAGAGGGCACTTTTGGACAAAAATAGCAAAAATAGCAGATCTACAAGCTCTCAACGCGTCACGCTGCGACGCGTTGAGAGCTTGTAGATCAGCTATTTTCAGGGAGCAACCCAGCGCTCTTTAGCTACTGGAGATGCAGGTTGTGTAACGACATGGATTTCTAAGCAAATTTGTGTTCAACGCAAAATACTGTGTTCAAGTTCAGGAGACTTCAGGAAAAAAAAGCAATTCTCCTGAATGCTGCCTTCCGTTCTGGCATGGAATGGTAAATGGTGCATTTATATAGCGCCTTTATCCAAGGCGCTTTACATAGATTGTGCATTACATTCACCCATTCACACACACATTCATACACCTTTACATAGGTTGTGCATTACATTCACCCATTCACACACATTCATACACCGATTGCGGCGGAAGCCATGCAAGGTACCAACCAGCACATCGGGAGCAATTTGGGGTTCAGTGTCTTTGCCCAAGGACACTTCGACATGTAGACAGGAGGAGGAGCCGGGATTCGAACCGCCGACCCACGGATCATTGGACGACCTGCTCTACCTCCTGAGCCACAGCCGCCCCGGCATGGAATGGAAAGGAGAGGAGTGGCATTTTGCATTTCTTTCACCATGTAGTAAATGCTACATTCGTGGTCTGGAAAGGGGCAGTTGTTTTACAGACGGGTAAAAGGCCTTGAATTCAGGGAGATTTGAGCATGATTTAGTTTTAGTTGCATTTCTGATCGAATATCAGAATATATAATTAATTGAAGTAAATGGGAGGCCATGGTAAAAAGGATTTTGTATTTTTCTTATATTGTAATGTGCTTTTTTGTTACTGATGAATTGGTGTTCAAATTACATTCTTAGTGGCATAAAAAGTCTTAAATCTAACTAAAAGCCTATAAACCTGCAGAAACCACGAGATTATTCTTCAGTCAAACTCGGTCACCTCAGTCTCCCGAATGCCTAAATGATCATTAACCCATTATTGGTGGGAACCCCTTTTGGTGTTTGAATCATTATGTTATACTTTAGCTATTTGCCGCGCTACGAGCTTGTAGGTCTGCTAATTTAGAAAAATCGTGAAAATGCGGCACCAATCTTTGAATATAGTGAACGTTTTTAACTAAAATCTTTGCTTCTGGGGATAGGTTCCTGGAACAACATATTTTCAGATGGGGGTCGGTGGCCAATTACATATAATTTTTGGGGTCCTTGACATGAAATATTGAGCACCACTGATACAAAAACATGAGGTATTTCAGAAAACTGTCAGAATTTAGAAGATTTCTTTTTAAATTTCGACATCAGGCCTAAATGATTAAATCAACGTGGCACAGAAATCACTTCTTATGTGATACTGTACTGTACTGTACTGTACTGTACTGTACTGTACTGTACTGTACTGTACTGTACTGTACTGTACTGTACTGTACAATGCAGGAGCTTATGCAAGAGCTCCTGTTCTGGGTCTAAGCCTTGAGGCCGGAGGGGGTGTAGTGGAGGGGGTGTAGTGGAGGGGGTGTAGTGGAGGGGGTGTAGTGGAGGGGGTGTAGTGGAGGGGGTGTAGTGGAGGGGGTGTAGTGGAGGGGGTGTAGTGGTGGACTTGATGGGCCGGCCGTGATGCGCCAGTTCTACATGCATGAGGAACGGAAAGAAATGGACCAGGACGATGATGATAACTTGACCCGACCCATGCTAATTGATGGATGCTGTGTGTGTGTGTGTGTGTGTGTGTGTGTGTTTGTGTGCGACTGTGCATGCGTGCGTGCGTGCGTGTGTGTGTGTGTGTGTGCATACGCTTGTGCGTGCGTGCGTGAGTCATTATTATGTAGCCTCAGTGGGAGAGTATACAGCACGCACAAAAGATGACCCCTTAAGAGAGATTTGTCTCAAGGCAAAACGGCTTTTTCTGTGGCTTCTTATTATCACAGGAATGTAAATCATGGGTAATGAGGCTGGCTGCCTCCCCCTCCCCCTCCCCCCTCCCCCCGAACCCAGCACAAAGAAGTGTGCCATATACTGTAGATGTAATCTTATTTTTCCCGGGCATCTAATACATTAAATTCAACGGGTCTTCAAATATTGCATTCGTATTTAGCCCACTGCCTACGAAATGAATAGTAGGGGTGATTCGAATTAGAATCGCGATTCCCGTTATGAACGATTCAAAATCGATTCATAATTTCCAAAAATCAATTTTTTTGGTTACAGTTACAGGAGTTTTCACTACTGATATGAAATGTAAGCTTACCCTAATCACAGTAAACATCATGTCTTCAGTCATTTTCAAGTTACTGTAGTCACTTCAGTTCAAGACTGGAGTAGATTGTGATGAAATCCTATGTATTGAATCGAGAATCATTTTGAATAGAGAATCGTTTTGAATCTGGAAAAAAATGCTTTTGAATTTAAAAAAAATCATTTTTGGATCAAGAATAGAGTTGAATCGAAAAAATAAATTTTGAATCGAATCGTGACCCCAAGAATCGGAATCGAATCAAATCGTGGGACACCCATGTTTTATTGTAACTAGCGAAAATGTAACAAATTCAGCAGCAGTAACAATAGCGTTTTCTCTCAGTCAGTTGATTCTTCATATCCATATGAGTGAAACGGCACAGTTCGTATATGAGGCGATCTAAAATCCCCCCTATAGGGATTACAATGCAAATAAAAAGTACATGAACCCGTGGACTTAGCGCCCTCTACCGATATTGACGTCAGACTTCGATGTACAGAGTACTGCATAAACGGACATGCCTCTCCCTACCTACAGGAATTAATTAATCCACCAATCAAAAACCTCCACCCGGCGGCGCACCCTCAGATCTGCGAACAAATTTCTACTCAAGGTTCCAGATACCAATTTGCGCGCCATGGGGAGCCTTCTGCTCGGCAGCACGGCGCCATGTGGAACAGCCTCCCCATGGATTTGAGGGTACGTGCCGCAGACTGTGGAATCATTTTAAAACAGGCCTGAAAACGTTCCTATTTCGGAAGGCCTTTTCGTGTTAAAATGTTGTGACCGATGTCCTTTTGCACTTGACTTTTTCTTTTTTGTAATAAGCCTGTTTTTTTTTAACCTTCTATGATTGATTATGTATTTTTTTATGGTATTTTGTACATATTATTACGGGTTAAAGTTCCTTGACATAGGCAATAAATCACACAAAATGTCATGATTTGAGCCATTTTGACCTGGGAACGATTCTACAAAATGTCTTCAAAATCTTGACAGTTTTCTGAAAAACCCTATGTTTCTATGTTGTCAGTGGTTCTCAAAACTATTTCATGTCAAGGACCCCGAAAGTATGAATTGGCCTCAGACCCCCATCTAAAAACAAAGATTTGAGTTAAAAATGTTCACTCCGAAAGAATACATATTCAAAGATTTGCGACACATTTTCACAATTTTTTCAAAATAGCAGATCTACAAGCTCATAGCGCGCCACTGAGTGGCTGAGCTTGTAGATCTGCTATTTTCCAATAGCTAAAGCATAACATAATGCTAACACCAAAAGGGGTTCCCGCCCGAAATGGGTTAAACTCTAGACAAACCCTAAGGAAAAGATTGAATTGACTTGTGATCTCAAATAAAATGTTACCGTGCAGTGTGGTTTAGCCAATGTTGACTCAATTATTCAGGTAATTTCCGCAGCATATTATGCACATCTACAAAACTACATTATGCACATCTACAAAACTACATTAAAGCTCAACTCACCCATCTCGTAACCCCTGGAGGGTCGTTGGGGCACCACGGACGATCTGTTGACCAGCTCTCTCCATCCCTCTCGGTCCTCAGCAGACGATCTGTTGACCAGCTCTCTCCATCCCTTTGATCTGTTGACCAGCTCTCTCCATCCCTCTCGGTCCTCAGCAGACGATCTGTTGACCAGCTCTCTCCATCCCTTTGATCTGTTGACCAGCTCTCTCCATCCCTCTCGGTCCTCAGCAGACGATCTGTTGACCAGCTCTCTCCATCCCTCTCGGTCCTCAGCAGACGATCTGTTGACCAGCTCTCTCCATCCCTCTCGGTCCTCAGCAGACGATCTGTTGACCAGCTCTCTCCATCCCTTTGATCTGTTGACCAGCTCTCTCCATCCCTCTCGGTCCTCAGCAGACGATCTGTTGACCAGCTCTCTCCATCCCTTTGATCTGTTGACCAGCTCTCTCCATCCCTCTCGGTCCTCAGCAGACGATCTGTTGACCAGCTCTCTCCATCCCTCTCGGTCCTCAGCAGACGATCTGTTGACCAGCTCTCTCCATCCCTCTCGGTCCTCAGCAGACGATCTGTTGACCAGCTCTCTCCATCCCTCTCGGTCCTCAGCAGACGATCTGTTGACCAGCTCTCTCCATCCCTCTCGGTCCTCAGCAGACGATCTGTTGACCAGCTCTCTCCATCCCTCTCGGTCCTCAGCAGACGATCTGTTGACCAGCTCTCTCCATCCCTTTCGGTCCTCAGCAGACGATCTGTTGACCAGCTCTCTCCATCCCTCTCGGTCCTCAGCAGACGATCTGTTGACCAGCTCTCTCCATCCCTCTCGGTCCTCAGCAGACGATCTGTTGACCAGCTCTCTCCATCCCTCTCGGTCCTCAGCAGACGATCTGTTGACCAGCTCTCTCCATCCCTCTCGGTCCTCAGCAGACGATCTGTTGACCAGCTCTCTCCATCCCTCTCGGTCCTCAGCAGACGATCTGTTGACCAGCTCTCTCCATCCCTCTCGGTCCTCAGCGGACGATCTGTTGACCAGCTCTCTCCATCCCTCTCGGTCCTCAGCAGACGATCTGTTGACCAGCTCTCTCCATCCCTCTCGGTCCTCAGCAGACGATCTGTTGACCAGCTCTCTCCATCCCTCTCGGTCCTCAGCAGACGATCTGTTGACCAGCTCTCTCCATCCCTCTCGGTCCTCAGCAGACGATCTGTTGACCAGCTCTCTCCATCCCTCTCGGTCCTCAGCAGACGATCTGTTGACCAGCTCTCTCCATCCCTCTCGGTCCTCAGCAGACGATCTGTTGACCAGCTCTCTCCATCCCTCTCGGTCCTCAGCAGACGATCTGTTGACCAGCTCTCTCCATCCCTTTCGGTCCTCAGCAGACGATCTGTTGACCAGCTCTCTCCAGCCCTTTCGGTCCTCAGCAGACGATCTGTTGACCAGCTCTCTCCAGCCCTTTCGGTCCTCAGCAGACGATCTGTTGACCAGCTCTCTCCAGCCCTTTCGGTCCTCAGCAGACGATCTGTTGACCAGCTCTCTCCAGCCCTTTCGGTCCTCAGCAGCTGTCATTGACACTCACTGAGTTTCAAGTACATTTCAAGGCATCTGGTTAGGATGCCTCTCGGGCGCCTCCCTAGGGAGGTCCTCGACACACAGACCAAGCAGACCAAGGCGCAGTTGGAGTAAACACATCGACTCACTGGCCTTGGAACGTCTCGGGATCCCCCCCAGGAGGAAGTCACTAATGTTGCTCTGGAGAGGGAAGTCTGGAGCACTCTGCATGATGGAGCTGTTGCCCCCGCGACCCGACTACGGATAAGCGGTTGAAGATGGATGGAGTTTCAAGTGAGTCCATTCTCCGTTATCTTCCCCATCTTTTCTTTTGTCTCCCATCTTTGCGAGGCCTGAGGATCAGGTGATGTGTCGGTACTCCGTACCACCTCAGTTACGCTTCATGACAGTGGTCAGAAGGTCATCATGTTGGGTGTAGGAGACGGGTCTTCTGGAGCATCTCATACTCCATACTCTGTATTCTCTTCTGTAACTCAGCTGTAAAGAGTTTCAGAAGCATAGAGAAGGATTATGACATTAAACACTACGGTATATTAAGTGATGGCTTACAGCAGTATTGACGGTGGTACAGTATATGGTCCTTTAATCATTACACGGCCTGCAAAAATCATTTTAACCCATTCTGGGCGGGAACCCCTTTTGGTGTTTTAATCATTGTTATACTTTAGCCATTGAAAAATAGCAGATCTACAAGCTCGTAGCGCGGCACAGAGTGCCGCGCTACGAGCTTGTAGATCTGCTATTTTATTTTTTTGCGTGAAAATGTGGCGCAAATCTTTGAATATATTCTTTCAGAGCAAACGTTTTTTAACTCAAATGTTTGCTTCTGGAACAACATATTTTCAGATGGGGCGTTCCCGCAGCCAAATGTAGATAATTCCGAGGGTCCTTGATGAGAAAAAGGTTGAGCACCGCTGACATAGAAACATGAGGTTTTTTTCAGAAAACTGTCAGGATTTAGAAGGCATTTTGTAGAATCGGTCTAAATGGGTTAACCCATTTTGGTGCGGGAACCCCTTTTGGTGTTTTAAAGGATTATGTTATACTTTAGCTATTGAAATAGCAGATCTACAAGCTCATAGCGCGGCACCGAGTGCCGCGCTATGAGCTTGTAGGTCTGCTATTTTTGAAAAATCGTGAAAATGTGCCTCAAATCTTTGAATTTATATTATTACAGAGTGAACATTTTAACTCAAATCTTTGCTTCTGGGGGGTCTCTGGAACAACATATTTTCAGATGGGGGGGCGGAGGCATATTATATATCATTTTTGGGGTCCTTGACGTGAACATTTTCTGATACAAAAACATAAAAAAAAATTCAGAAGACTGTCAGGATTTTGAAGACATCTTTTAAATTTCGACGTCAGGTCTAAGTGGGTTAAGACAGACTGAAAGCTACTTCATTATAATTCATATTCCCTGTAAGCATGCGGTGTTCTGGAAGTGGTGCCAACGGCGAGCTGAGAGACCAGTCCACTGGACGGAGTCCAACAATAATTCATCAAAGGTATTTGGAAACTGTAAAAGTAGATAGGCCGAAAAGTATAATACCCAAATTATTGAGTTTCTTTGCCTAATGTGTATTCAGTGGCTAGGAATGATTTTCCATCCAACGCCCCCAAATATACCTATACCTCATCAGGCACTTTAAATTGAAATGGACTTATACTTCCATATAGTCTCCAGGACCTTCAAAGCATTCCCTTAAACACCCTACACTAAACGTAGATTACATTTTTAATCTGTTTCAGTCTTTTATCTTTGCGACTGTGCGGGAAGGAAACCTTGTATGTTGTAACCTTGTAAGTTGTACATGCCCAAATTTGTGCATGTACAACTTCCTGGTCTCAACTGCGCATGTTTCTTTCCTTCCATGGAGCAACATGGCGTCGCCCGTACCAAACCATTATGAGAATTCTAGTCCAGGAAGGAAGTGAGCCCACTTTCGATGACATCAGAGACACTAGGCTCACTGCTAAAATCTAAAATATCTAAAAGCACATATTACACACATAAGGACCCCCAGTAAAGTGTTCTAAATCTTCTAAACATCATATATACATATATATTTTTGCAAAAAGGGTGAAGTGTCCCTTTAAGAAGACAAAAGAGTGGCCGCAGTACACACTGATAGTCAAAGTGCCGATTATTTATCAGGATGCAGAGTATAGGAACCAACGTTTCTGCATTCATGCAACTGCTTCTTCAGGGTAGTTTTTACACTTCTGTGTAGAAGGGTACAAATTATAGTATATCTGTTCCGAGGTGCCAGCTAACAGGCTCTGGGGACATGAGGGCTGTATGGATACTGATAATCACACCCAATCATCACATGACGCTGATGTTGGATTCTTTATAATCATAGCTGTCAGGGTGGAGGAAACCTTTGTATGTCCAAGTCGGTTATTACTGTTCAGAAAAATGGACAGAAATAACCTGTGTTCCAGTTACTCCAATGCAGTTATAATTTAGTAACAATCCGCTTGTTATAACTTTTAACCGCCTGCCCGCCACAAACGAGGAACACGAGGGTGTAAATTAGTACCCTAGCCCGCCAAACCCGAGATTCTCGGGTTTGAGCGCATCAACACAAAGTGGGACACTGGCCGCGGCCATTTTGAACATGTGCGCGCATCCACTTCCAGTCTAAGCCCACCATTCACAGCTCTGTATCTCAGAAACGACATTGAGGGGCCGTTTCTGGTGAATACAAGGGTTTTCAACGGGCTGTAGAAGGTGGGCTGACACTCGCGGTCGCCTTTTTCAACCACCGACCGACACAACAACATCCGGGCAACATCCACACACACAGCAGTTTTGTCATTGTAATATTCGGTTACGGATATTTGGCTCTTCAAAGTAAGTGTTACGCGCGATAAAACCTTGGCAGTACGCTATCGAGGGATTAATTAATGCTGGCGGTAAATGTATTAATTGGTTCAATAGATCAGGGGTTCTCAACGTTTTTGGCCGGGGACCCCCGGAAATGCTTTGGCAATGTCTCGGGACCCCCGCCCCGCCCCCTCCCGACCCCCAATATAAATTGACTGCTACAATAACCTTAACACATTTTGGGCGGGAACCCCTTTTGGTGTTTTAAGCATGGTTATAATTTAGCTATTGAAAAATAGCAGATCTACAAGCTCATAGCGCGCCACCGAGTGGCGCGCTATGAGGTCTGCTATTTTTGAAAAATCGTTTTTTTTTTGAAAATAATTTGGGGACCCCCTAAAATAATTTGGCGACCCCCCGAGGGGTCGCGACCCACGGGTTGAGAACCACTGCAATAGATAAGCCCACACTGGCCCTCGAAAGCTTTCACTTTCAATTCAGAAAAAATTAAAATGTAACAAAACAAAAAAATAAATATGGTGAAATACAAAGTTTCTGCCCGACAGCAACAATATATAGTGTGAATACTAACAAGAGGTCCAAGGCTACAGTCAAGTAAAGAAGCCTTTATTAACCCATTTTGACCTGAGATCAGATTCTAAAAATGTCTTCTACATCCTGACAGTTTTCTGAAAAAACCATGTTTCTATGTCAGTGGTGCTCAACCTTTTTCATGTCAAGGACCCCCCAGAATTATCTCTATTGGGCCACGGACCCCCATCTCAAAATATGTAGTTCCAGGGACCCCCAGAAGCAAATATTTTAGTTAAAAATGTTCGCTCCGAAATATATATTCAATGATTTGCGCCACATTTTAACGATTTTTTGAAAAATAGCAGATCTACAAGCTCGTAGCGTGCCACTCGGTGGCACGCTATGAGCTTGTAGATCTGCTATTTTTCAATAGATAAAGCATAACGTAACACTTAAAACACCAAAGGGGGTTCCCGCCCAAAATTGGTTAAAGGTGTAGTGAAATTTGTCATACTTATAGACCATATCCGTGGTCATCATATGGGCATATCTAACAATGGATGCCAAAACAAATGGGCAAATTCTCATTTTTGTGTGTCAAAAGTCCATACAAATATTTGTTTAATTACTTCCTGAAAACAAAAACGTGCTGCATGATGATGTGTAGAGATACACATCAATAAAAGCCAATAAAAATGAAGCTCACCAGTTTGATTCCCATGCTTCATTTGACCTCCTCCACAGCCACCGAGTGGCGCACTACGAGCTTGTAGGTCTGCTATTGTGAAAATGTGGCACAAATCTTTGAATATATATTCTTTCAGAGCAAATGTTTTTAACTCAAAACTTTGCTACTGGGAGGGTCCCTGGAACTACATATTTTCAGATGGGGGTCGGCGGCCAATGTCATATATATTTGGGGTTCCTTGACATGAATATGTTTGAGAACAACTGACATATAGAAACATGAGGTTTTTAGAAGACTTTTTTTTTCCTAAATGGGTTAAAAAGACAGACCAGAAAACTGTTAGGATATTTAGAAACCACTTTTTTTATTTTGAATCGGCCTCAGGTCTAAATGGGTTAGGGAACCAACATCTAGTGAGTCACGATAATTAATGTCAGAACAATTAAAACAATAAATATATATAAAGTGTATATAGATGTATTCTTTTTGGTCTGTACCTACAGTAGCTGTTTGACACTGATTGCTTTAGCCCATTTTGGGCGGGAACCCCTTTTGGTGTTTTAAACATTGTTATAATTTAGCTATTGAAAAATAGCAGATCTACAAGCTCATAGCAAGCTTGTAGATCTGCTGTTTTTGGAAAATCATGAAATGTGGCGCAAATCTTTGAATATATATTCTTTCAGAGCGAACGTTTTAACTCAAATCTTGGCTTCTGAGAGGTTCCTGGCTGGAACAACATATTTTCAGATGGGGGTCGGCGGCCAAATTTTGGGGGTCCTTGACATGAAATATTGGAAACTACCGACATAGAAACATGTTTTTTTTCCAGAAAATGTTCATGATTTAGAAGACTTTTTTTTAAATGTGTTAGAGAACCAACACCTAGTGGGTGAGCACCTGCTGAGGCTCACACTGGTGCTGCATCAGTTGCTATGGGATTAACCCATTCTGAACAGGAAGCCCTTTTGGTGTTTTAAGCATTATGTTATACTTTAGCTTTTGAAAAATAGCAGCTCTACAAGCTCATAGCGCGGCACCGAGTGCCGCACTACGAGCTTGTAGGTCTGCTATTTTTCAAAAATCGCGAAAATGTGGCGCAAATCTTTGAATTTATATTCTTTCAAAGCGAACGTTTTTAACTCAAATATTTGCTTCTGGGAGGTTCCTGGAACAACATATTTTCAGATAGGGGTCGATGGCAAATTACATAGGCCTACATTTTTTGGGGTCCTTGAGCACCACTGATATAGGAACATAGGTATTTCAGAAAACTGTCAGGATTTAGAAGACATTTTTTACATTTCTACGTCAGGCCTAAATGGATTAATATACACTGTATAGTCGCTGAGAATACATTCTAATGCCACACTGTAACACGCTGCTCATTGTAATTAGCTTTAGATTGCCTCACCGCTCTCTGAGGGCTTGAAGGCGACAGAGTGTTGTTTTTATTTAGCACTTTTGGGTTTTCTCTGCACTGATGGATCTCTTGCTTTTTTAATGGCTTCTCACAGCCGTTCAAAGGGGGGGGGGGGGGGGGGGGGGTGCAACGTGTACTGAAAGAAAACACCTGCCTCAAACATGTCTCAACAGGTCATTATGTCATTATGCCAGATTATTGTTGTTATTATTATTAATAATTATCATCGATCAGATCATTGATCAGCAGACCTGTCGTTGATGCAGGCGACATCATCTGCGTCACACCCTCCCATGCAGGGCTGTATATAAAACCCTCAATGTTTGTTCATTTAAATCTATTTGTAACCTGCATGAGTTCTCTGTCATAAAGGATTCTTCAAATGTTTCTTGTATAGATTTCCTATGAAAAACAAAATGCTTGAAACTCACTGAATATCTATTTGCATACAGAATTTACATACAAATTAACATAATATTGCAGTAATTATTCTGTATTTCTAAGCCCCTGCAAAAAAAGAAAAGAAGAATGAAGTTCCATGATCCATAGTTTCCTTTCATGGCTGTTTACATTCGAGGGTCGCCGGTCCTCTCGAACGGAACAGTTTAACGTCATGCCCAGGACGTAAGTAAATTAAGTAAAAAAAACATATAATAGGCCAATGTGAAATGGGACTGCCATTTCTCCTCTGCCTTTCACAGCAACCGGACATGATTATAAGCATTTTGTTTAAAATAAAATGCTTTGAAAAAATCTGCCTGCTGGTGGCAAATGGTGCATTTATATAGCGCCTTTATCCAAGGCGCTTTACATAGCTCGTGCATTACATTCACCCATTCACACACACATTCATACACCGATGGCAGAGGAAACCATGCAAGGCACCAACCTGCACATCAGGAGCTAATAACTAATGATTAAGCTCTAATCAAGCCCAAAACATCGCATTTTACGCAGCGATGCATGCGCGATCATGCGCGTGCGTGATCGACCATGCACGCGCGGATTTCGGCCGGTTTTAGGAACATTACATCGGCCGTTAGCCAAATTAGCCAAACAATGCTAAATGTTGCTACATTAAGGTCCCGATTAGGCTCCCGATTGACAGCCCGTCAATTCCGTCAACGGGAGGTCTGGATTTATTGATTAATTCCGTCAAATCCGTCAACGGGAGTTCAAGGGTTAAAACACCAAAAGGGGTTCCCGCCCAGAATGGATTAATGATACACTGTATAGTCGCTGAGAATACATTCTAATGCACTGTAACACGCTGCTCATTGTAATTAGCTTTAGATTGCCTTCGCCACTCTCTGAGGGCTTGAAGGCGACAGAGTGTTGTTTTTATTTTTTATATTTAGCACTTTTGGGTTTTCTCTGCACTGATGGATCTCTTGCTTTTTTAATGGCTTCTCACAGCCGTTCAAAGGGGGGGGGGGGGGGGGGGGGGGGGGTGCAACGCGTACTGAAAGAAAACATAAAAACCTGCCTCAAACATGTCTCAACAGGGATTCATTATGCCAGATTATTGTTGTTATTATTATTAATAATTATCATCGATCAGATCATTGATCAGCAGACCTGTCGTTGATGCAGGCGACAACATCTGCGTCACACCCTCCCATGCAGGGCTGTATATAAAACCCTCAATGTTTGTTCATTTAAATCTATTTGTAACCTGCATGAGTTCTCTGTCATAAAGGATTCTTCAAATGTTTCTTGTATAGATTTCCTATGAAAAACAAAATGCTTGAAACTCACTGAATATCTATTTGGAATTTACATACAAATTAACATAATATTTGCAGTAAGTATTCTGTATTTTTAAGCCCCTGCAAAAAAAGAAAAGAAGAATGAAGTATAAAAAAAACATATAATAGGCCAATGTGAAATGGGACTGCCATTTCTCCTCTGCCTTTCACAGCATTTTGTTTAAAATAAATGAAAATAAAATGCTTTGAAAAAATCTGCCTGCTGGTGGCAAATGGTGCATTTATATAGCGTCTTTATCCAAGGCGCTTTACATAGCTCGTGCATTACATTCACCCGTTCACACACATTCATACACCGATGGCGGAGGAAACCATGCAAGGCACCAACCTGCACATCAGGAGCAATTAGGGGTTCAGTGTCTTGCTCAAGGACACTTTGACACTAACTCTGGTGGGGAGCCCGGGTTCGAACTGGCAACCTTGCGGTTACCATCCAGCTATACTCTACCCATGAGCTATACCGCTGCCCGCCATGGCTCAATGTGTTTTGCAAAAATCAGCCTGCTGGTGGCGCTCTAACAGGACAATGTGAAAAGGGTGGCAGACACACACACACACGGACAGATGGACGGACCGTTGGAAGAACGGATGGACAGACAGACAGACAGACAGACAGACAGACAGACAGACAGACAGACAGACAGACAGACAGACAGACACTCAAATCAGCTCGGGTGGTGTGTGTCACCCTCTCTAATCATTCCACTGTGTTGTGTCGAGGACCTGAATGTCAAACAGATCTGATCTATACCTCAACTTGAGCTATAGACCTGTTTGACATTTCAGCTTATAGTGCTGAACAAAGTGCTTTTGCATTTGGAGCCGTTTGAGAGAGTTATGAATCACCAGATGTAAAGAGAACATGGAAATGAGCAGAGTTACAGTACTCCCCTTGAAAGACATCAGAGTAGTAATGACCCCGGATAGGAAGCCTTGTTTAATGACCCCGGATAGGAAGCCTTGTTTAATGACCCCGGATAGGAAGCCTTGTTTAATGACCCCGGATAGGAAGCCTTGTTTAATGACCCCGGATAGGAAGCCTTGTTTAATGACCCCGGATAGGAAGCCTTGTTTAATGACCCCGGATAGGAAGCCTTGTTTAATGACCCCGGATAGGAAGCCTTGTTTAATGACCCCGGATAGGAAGCCTTGTTTAATGACCCCGGATAGGAAGCCTTGTTTATATAGAATAGTAATGACCCCGGATAGGAAGCCTTGTTTAATGACCCCGGATAGGAAGCCTTGTTTAATGACCCCGGATAGGAAGCCTTGTTTATATAGAATAGTAATGACCCCGGATAGGAAGCCTTGTTTAATGACCCCGGATAGGAAGCCTTGTTTATATAGAATAGTAATGACCCCGGATAGGAAGCCTTGTTTATATAGAATAGTAATGACCCCGGATAGGAAGCCTTGTTTAATGACCCCGGATAGGAAGCCTTGTTTATATAGAATAGTAATGACCCCGGATAGGAAGCCTTGTTTATATAGAATAGTAATGACCCCGGATAGGAAGCCTTGTTTATATAGAATAGTAATGACCCCGGATAGGAAGCCTTGTTTATATAGAGTAGTAATGACCCCGGATAGGAAGCCTTGTTTAATGACCCCGGATAGGAAGCCTTGTTTATATAGAATAGTAATGACCCCGGATAGGAAGCCTTGTTTATATAGAATAGTAATGACCCCGGATAGGAAGCCTTGTTTAATGACCCCGGATAGGAAGCCTTGTTTATATAGAATAGTAATGACCCCGGATAGGAAGCCTTGTTTATATAGAATAGTAATGACCCCGGATAGGAAGCCTTGTTTATATAGAATAGTAATGACCCCGGATAGGAAGCCTTGTTTATATAGAATAGTAATGACCCCGGATAGGAAGCCTTGTTTAATGACCCCGGATAGGAAGCCTTGTTTATATAGAATAGTAATGACCCCGGATAGGAAGCCTTGTTTAATGACCCCGGATAGGAAGCCTTGTTTATATAGAATAGTAATGACCCCGGATAGGAAGCCTTGTTTAATGACCCCGGATAGGAAGCCTTGTTTATATAGAATAGTAATGACCCCGGATAGGAAGCCTTGTTTATATAGAATAGTAATGACCCCGGATAGGAAGCCTTGTTTATATAGAATAGTAATGACCCCGGATAGGAAGCCTTGTTTAATGACCCCGGATAGGAAGCCTTGTTTATATAGAATAGTAATGACCCCGGATAGGAAGCCTTGTTTATATAGAATAGTAATGACCCCGGATAGGAAGCCTTGTTTATATAGAATAGTAATGACCCCGGATAGGAAGCCTTGTTTATATAGAATAGTAATGACCCCGGATAGGAAGCCTTGTTTAATGACCCCGGATAGGAAGCCTTGTTTATATAGAATAGTAATGACCCCGGATAGGAAGCCTTGTTTAATGACCCCGGATAGGAAGCCTTGTTTATATAGAATAGTAATGACCCCGGATAGGAAGCCTTGTTTATATAGAATAGTAATGACCCCGGATAGGAAGCCTTGTTTATATAGAATAGTAATGACCCCGGATAGGAAGCCTTGTTTATATAGAATAGTAATGACCCCGGATAGGAAGCCTTGTTTATATAGAATAGTAATGACCCCGGATAGGAAGCCTTGTTTAATGACCCCAGATAGGAAGCCTTGTTTATATAGAATAGTAATGACCCCGGATAGGAAGCCTTGTTTAATGACCCCGGATAGGAAGCCTTGTTTATATAGAATAGTAATTACCCCGGATAGGAAGCCTTGTTTATATAGAATAGTAATGACCCCGGATAGGAAGCCTTGTTTACACAAGAATGAAAAGACGGTGTTGATATTCTGCCGAGCCTTTTACCTTATCCTATTTTGACCTGAGATCAGATTCTAAAAATACATCCTGACAGTTTTCTGAAAAAGCTATGTTTCTATGTCAGTCGTTCTTCGATTTTTCAAAAATAGCAGACCTACAAGCTCGTAGCGCGCCACTCGGTGGCGCGCTATGAGCTTGTAGATCTGCTATTTTTCAATAGCTAAAGCATAACATAATGCTAACACCAAAAGGGGTTCCCGCACAGAATGGGTTATAATACCCAGAACGCTATGTATTGTTAGCAGAGGCGTCGTTTGAGATTTATATATTATTATTTTTTTAATCTTTTTAACTAGAGGGCGACAAAAAAATGACCACCCTATGCCTGATTTAAAGATAATAATAATCTAAAATAGCAGATCTACAAGCTCACAATGATGCATTAAATGTATATTCAGTGATTTCACTTAATTCACTTCTTTTTTGTTTTGTTGTGATAAAAAAGAAGCCTGCAAAGAAGAAGACTTCTGAGGTAATGGATTTGCAATCCAACGTGAAACACTTCAAAGCTATAGAGTGTGCTGACCATATAAGGAGTTCCTCCCTGTCCCCAGTTAACCCCTGGGGGTCAAAAAAAACATTAGGTTTCGTTTTTGGCTAGGTGGCCCCAGCCTTCATCCAATCAGAACAGAGAGGGCTGGGGGGGCGGGGTTCCAATATACCCAAATCACTGAATGCTGCTTTAATGAATGAATGGATGGATGGATGGGGAAAGAAAACACACGTCTGTAAGTGTCGATCTGAAATGGGGGAAAAAAAGAAAAGAAAAGGAAAAAGAAAACGTGGAGGAAACATGAATAAAAGACCTGCATGTTGAGGTTAAACGTGAAGGCTAGAGGTTAGCCGCTCAAACCACCACACTGATTAACACATTTCGACCGAGACCGATTCTACGTGTCTTCTAAATCATGACAGTTTTCTCGAAAAACCCTATGTTTCTATGTCAGTGGTTCTCAATATTCCATGTCAAGGACCCCCAAGATTATATGAAATTGCCCCCCCCCCCCCCAACAATATGTTGTTCCAGGGACCCTACAGATGCAAAGATTTGAGTTAAAAATGTTCGCTCTGAAAGAATATATTCAAAGATTTGCGTCACATTTTCACGATTTAAAAAAAATAGCAGACCTACAAGCTCGTAGCGCGCCACTCGGTGGCGCGCTATGAGCTTGTAGATCTGCTATTTTTCAATAGCTAAAGTATAACATAATGCTTAGTTAAAACACCAAAAGGGGTTCCCGCCCAGATTGGGTTAAATAAGACACAAAGCCATATGCAGTGATCATTCACTCCACTTTCCCACAACATTCCCCTTTATGGTCTGGATGCTTTATTGATCCAGCTGTGAGCCAGTGATTGACCTTGTAAATCAGGCTTGGTCTTATTGATTAGTGCTATACTATTACTCTATGTGTTGTATCTGCCATACTATAGGTGGAGCAATTATGCCAATATAGGACCTTTGCACGGCAGCCATATTGACATCGTTTTGTAATGTTATTTCCTGTGTTAATTACCAATGATATTCATTAAAGATGGAGTGCCACGATTTGTTTCCACCCTAAAACATGATCATCAGGTATTATTATAATATAAGGAGGAAGAACTTTTTCCAAAAAGTGTACAGTATTTGTTAAAATCATGCTTTTATGTGGACACGCCCACCAGTTCATTAAGTATGCCTGGTTTGCCTGGTGGGTGGTGATGGGTGGTGATCCACCTGAACTGAAGCCGCACCCACAGCTGTAGTTGTATGATAAAGGGGGAGGGGTTAGAGGAGGAGCTGATAGTGTGATGTCACTATATTACTGTTCATTTCATTGGCCCGTTTGACTGTCAAGGGTTCAGCCTCCAGGAAGAAACCCTAAATACAAAGTGAATAGAGCGTCGCAGTCCCGCCTCCTACCCTGGCCCAGGAAATGAAACCCAATGCATTATTCTCATAGACATTTCGTAAAGTATTTATTTAAAGACGGTTACGCCGCGGACAAAGCCAACTCGAGTCGTGACAACTCATGACAACACAAACAATATTTTGGACCAAACAAATAATTACAAAGAAGAAAAACAACAAAAAAAGTGTTGTAACCTCCCGTTTTTTTCTTCTTTCTAATTATTTGTTTGGTCCAAAATATTGTTTGTGTTGTCATGAGTTGTCACGACTCGAGTTGGCTTTGTCCGCGGCGTAACCGTCTTTAAATAAATACTTTACGAAATGTCTATGAGAATAATGCATTGGGTTTCATTTCCTGGGCCAGGGTAGGAGGCGGGACCGCGACGCTCTATACACCATTGCACATACAAACGACTCCAGGGTGTCTAATGAAGTACTATTACCTCATGGACATGAAAAACTGGAAAAATACAACAATTGTGACATGTGTTCCATTGTGTGCAGGAGGATGCTAAACGCACACCAGTCTTAGTAGTGGTGCCAGATCACGGCAGAAACATCTAAAGAGTAAGTCTTAAAAAGACAAAAGAGTGGCTGCACACACTGATAGCCAAAGAGCCGCTTATTTATTAGGATGCAGAGTAAAACCAACGTTTCGGCAGTACAACTGCCTTCTTCAGGGTATCAATGTGTTCCATTGTGATCAGGGTGCCACAGTACGTTGTGCAGCCGATGCACTCTAGAAAGACACTAAACGGAACAGAGCCTTCATTAAAAGGAAGAAAGATTCACACTAAATGATTTAAGTTCACATTTTAACGACGACGGCACGTGAACTGACTCTCAATGTGGGGTCTGGGGTCCTTTGAGGGTCTTCCATGGGGGGGGTGGGGGGGGGTAGAATGGCTCTTCTCCACTACATATGAGGGTAATGATAGCTCCGAATTGAACTCTATCATGGTTGGTTTGGGAGGACCTAGAACCAAACATTTCTTTTCAAACCGAAGCCAGAGACCCTCCTCCTCCACCACGACTTGTGCTGTACACCCTGTTCCAATCTGTGATGGAGGTTTTGCCCTTTCTAGCGATGGGTTGTTTATTAATCCATTCTGGGCGGGAACCCCTCTTGGTGTTTGAGCATTATGTTATGCTTTTAGGTATTGAAAAACAGCAGATCTACAAGCTCATAGCGCGCCACCGAGTGGCGCGCCATGAACTTGAAGGTCTGCTATTTTTGAAAAATCGTGAAAATGTGGCGCAAATCTTTGAATATTCTTGCAGAGCGAACGTTTTTTAACTCAAAACTTTGCGTCTGGAGTGTCCGTGGAACTACATATTTTCAGATGGGGTTCAGCGGCCAAATACATATAATTCTGGGGGTCCTTGACATGAAATAGTTTGAGAACCACTGACATTAGAAACATAGGGTTTTTCAGAAAACTGTCATGATTTCAAATACATTTGTAGAATCGTTCCCAGGTCAAAATGGGTTAATGTTCAGACAGATTTCAGAGGTGTTTGTACCTCCTATAGAAGTTGGCACGACGTGTCTCTTCCAAACTATCGCTGCTTTTCACTCGCTTCACTGCTGACAGAATTAATGGCAACAAAATAATAATAATAATAATCTTGAACGATTGTCACAACATCTCGAGGCGCAGAACAGCCAAAATCAGTTCCGAGACCGCCGCCGACCCCCCGGAATGGCGTCATGGTTTGTAGTTTACGACCAGCCGAAACCCAACAAACTTGGCCTGTTCTGGTGTAGCATGCAAAAAGAGCTTAACCCAGAAACGTCTACAAACTTGAAGCTGACCAGAACCACTCTTGGATGTGGATGTGTATACACCATTTAAAAAAGTATTTAGTTCACTTTAGCAAAAGTTCAGATCAGGTGAAACCCATTAGTCTTTGATTAGAGTCATTTGAAAGGAGCTGCAACCCACTCCACTACTACAGTAGTTTCATCTACTTTATATTTTAACCCACTCTGGGCGGGAACCCCTTTTGGTGTTTTAAGCATTATGTTATGCTTTAGCTATTGAAAAATAGCAGATCTACAAGCTCATAGAGCGGCACCGAGTGCCGCGCTACGAGCTTGTAGGTCTGCTATTTTAGAAAAATCGTGAAAATGTGGCGCAAATCTTTGAATATATATTCTTTCAGAGTGAACGTTTTTAACTCAAATCTTTGCTTCTGGGACAACATATTTTCAGATGGGGGTCGGTGGCCAATTTCATATAATCCTGGGGGTCCTTGACATGGAATTGTTTGAGAAACATACAGTAGGTTTTTCAGAAACCTGATTTAAAAGACATTTTGTAGAATCTAGTGTCAGATCTAAAGGGGTTAAGGCATAGTGCTGGATACTTGGACCTAATTAGTGTCTTTTCCCATTTCAGATCAAAGCCTTTGAAATAATGAGAAGAGAACCTTTTCTTTTTGTGTCCAGTCCTATGTCTAGCTTTTAGTGTGTGTGTGTGTGTGTGTGTGTGTGTGTGTGTGTGTGTGTGTGTGTGTGTGTGTGTGTGTGTGTGTGTGTGTGTGTGTGTGTGTGTGTGTGTGTGTGTGTGTGTGTGCAAACACAAACTTTGCCCTACACAAACATCAAATTCCATATTTGACAATGAATGGACGATTTTGAGTGTTTGTGGTAAACACAAACTTTGAAGACGAAGGTGCAAGGAGGCAAATTCTGATTGGTCAGAATAAGAGCGCCCCTCACTTCACATGGTGGAAAAAGTACTCAATTGTTTTACTTGCGTTTTATATTAATAATCTAAATCTACAAAGTATAGCTATCATCCATCATCCTTTTTCGACCACAGTCGAGATCATGGATTTCACAATATTACGCCAGACTTCCCGGTCCTTCATTGCCATCCCCAGTTCCTGCTTACTGATGCCTGTGTCCCTATAGCGATGACATCAGGGAACGACAGTTTTCTACCCCTCTGGTCTGCTTTGAGGCAGGACTCCAGAGAAGAAGGGAAGTATTGTTTCAAAGGGAAGTGTAACTCCCTCCAAGCACAGACAGACACAAGTGACTTCCTCTACTGCAGGGTTCCCCAATTAATTTTCCTCAAGGGCCATATTTTGACTAGGGAACCAGGCTGGGGGCCGAGTCCGCACACGCAAAAAATTGGGTTTTTTATGTTTTCATTAATTAATTAAAAGTTGTTCTCAACCAGTGGTCCGGGGACCACCAGTGGTCCTTGAGGGGGTGCCCAGTTTGACATGCATAAGCTACTGACCCCCATTTAATGCCATTTATATCTGGGACACCCCCCCAAAACAAAACAAAAAACGTTTTCTTTTTTTTTGTTGAAATTCTTCCAGGGGCCACAAGGGGGCGCTCCGCAGGCCGCAAATGGCCCGTGGGCCGCCTATTGGGGAACCCTGCTCTACTGATTTATTTGAAGGTGTCTTCAAATCCTCCAAACCCACCGTGAAAACTAAACATAAACAATAAAACAAGGATGTTACAATTAACACAAGAATGACATGCACAGCATGTAGATGCAAACATTTCACATAAGTAAAATACAGACATAAACAAACAACAAATACCTCGTTGGCTGCGTGCAAAACAAAGAGGGAATCTCTTCAGTCTTCAGGTCCTTATAACCTTTACTTATAAACTTTAGAGTCTCTTGTAATACTTCTTATGACTTAAAACAGTCTCTTTGTGACCAGTGTACACCAGAGGTGCTGCTAGCTGCTTGTGGCTTGATTGCTTACACAAAAAACCTGTCTACCCAATTTACATGAGCAGACCAAACGAGACACGGAACATGACTTTGACTCTTCAAAATAAAAGTATTACAACAACTTCACACAAAAAAGACATGAAATTATGTTTTAACATGAATGTAACTTAACTATGAACTTCTTAATTATGCACTTGTACACTTTTAGAAATATAATAAACAATCATGAACTTATTTTAGCCTTCTTATGAACTTTGTCTTAGAGAAATAAACAAATTGTATTACTCATAGTGGCAACAGTTACAGGAAGTATTGTTTCAAAGTATTGTTCCAGCCTGTTTCATTTCCTTTGCCATGTAAAGACTTTTTCCAGTTCAACAGTGATGTGCACCACTTCAATACGAGACAGGCAAATCATTTACATCTCCCAAAGTTCCGTACTGGTCTGTGTCAGTTCTCCATCAGATACAGGAGGGCCCAGCTATGGAACACCTATACAGCAATCTCATCAAATTCTACTTCATTAAATAATTTCAAACATAAATTTAGGACCCACTTAATTGACCAGATCACTTAATTATATTGATTTGTATCATCTCTTCTTTTCTCTAATCATGTACTGTAGATAACCAAGTATTCTAATCATGTTGTTTTTTGTTTTGTTGTTTTGTTCTCGTTTTGTATACTGCAATCATGTATTCTGGATACACTATATTGCTTGTACAATGTTTCATATTGTACAAGAATCATCAGCCTAGCACTTTACCCTTCTTATATTTATATGTTCACTGTATGGTTTTTATACTGTGCTGAATAAATAAATACAAATACAAATACAAGATATAACCTCATTGTCAGCTCTGTAGCAGTGGCCGGCACACTGTGTTCTTCTGGATCGGACTAGTGGTGAAGAAACACGGGGAAGGTTGCCGTATATTAGATCAGTCGATGGGTGGCTCTTCCAAGACAGATTTTGCACTCTCATTAGAAGGCGGGTGTATAAGTACCACCCAACCGTTTCTCTAGTTTCTTTGAAAGTGTCCATGTGTCTCTGAGCCATAGAGTAGAATCGGCTCGACGTAGCTATAGTAACTAGAGCTGTCAAATACTTATGGATGGAGTAAGGTATAATATTTGACACTGAGATGAGATGCAGTGGATTAGTGGAAGTAGGTTATATAATGCAGGGGTCCTTGAGGGAGTTCCAGGGGGTCCCAAGCTAAATGATAGTTTGGAACCAAATGGACCCTTATGGGTCTGTAACTCTGAGAGTGTACAAATGGAACCAAATGGACCCGTACACTCTCAGAGTTAAATTGGCATAGATTTTTACATTGGGGTCTCAGAGATGGAAATGCCATTAAATGCGGGTCCGTAGCCTATAATGCAAACTGGGGGTCCTTGAAAATAAACTGGTTGAGAATCACTGCTAGAGTCGTAAAGAATGTTCTCTTATGGGGGTCCCTGGCATATCTCTTCAAATGGGGGTCCGGGGGCCAATTAGTGTCAATTTGGGGGTCCTTGACATGAAAAGGTTTGGGAACCACTGATATAATGTATCAATACCTAAATGTACGTCAGAATTGGGCCTCACTCACACCTTCGCAACAGATTGCTGTATGCTTGTTGTATACAAAGGGTGTGACACAGCTTGCCCCAATGCATTTCCAATGGGAGTCACATGGTTTGACACAACATTTGTGTTGTATGAGGGGGAGAGGGGCAGTCAAAACACAGCCGAAAGCCATACAACAGCTTGTAGTCCAAAATGTGGACTACAAACCATGTGTGTTCGGTTATTTGGCGATGTTGGGCCGAGGCTCCGACCAGCCCTTGCACTAGGCAGAGTTAAAGTGAGTAACACGCACGGTACACGCACAGTGAACTAAATGCTCCAATGATAGCTTATATTTGATGAACTCAAACGTGCATTTTATAGGGTTTTTATTAATTCATATTAATTAAACACTTACAATCATACATTTACACGTTCTGTTCACACTTCCCCTAACTTCCCCCAACACAAGATGACAGTATCCCGGATTCTGGATTACAGTCCTATTGGTACAGTTCTATCTGCTCTGTTGGTAGGGTTTACTATCATTTTACACTCTAAGCTCCCAGATTATGGTACAGCTTAGCTTGTCATTGTTGAATCTCAGACTTAGTTCAGTATCATGTGGCACATTAAGTGGCACATTGATTAAGTGATTAAGTGTAATCATGTGGTTTTAAATCTATCTTATCATAATCAAATGGTAATCAAATGGTGATTAAACAATGATCGGGAGACAAGAACACAGATGACATTTGGTTACAACCTAAACATCATATTACATCAATTATTAATAATGTACAATTATATATCGCATAATACATTATAGCATATAATTACCGCTGGTCTCTGCCTAGACATGTCACGTTCGATGGTATTGGTGAATCTAATTTACACTCTGTGCCATACAGAATAGTCAATGCAGCCTTCTGACTGATCCCACCTCCTACTGACACTTTCAGCCAATCAGATCCCACAGACCATCCAGCTTGCACCTCTGGCTACAGCAGCTCCTATTACAGTCCCTGTAATGTCTAACTACTTTAAACTGCTTAGATTATTACAGGTATTTATCATTTAGCCTTTTTACCAACCCAATATATAATAGGTTATTTAGAACACATTTACACAATTGAAAGGGATTAAAGATAGGTTACTTCAATTATTGTATGTTCTATGCTGAGTTGACTCTCCCTGTGAAGAGGAGTCAATAATGGCCTGTCTCACAACAGGAGAAAGCCGTAAAACCCCCGATAACCACCGGTCTGTTTTGTAGAATGGAATGTGGGGACCTGAGCTCTCTCACCCTAGAGGAGCTGCTTAATCTCCAATCAATCTGACCAATATATAATTTCTCATTATGAGTACAAATCTCGCACACTCATAATTAACCAAACACCCCTCACGCAGTGATGAAAATTGATCTGGTTATTCATTTTTCATAAACTGAAAGATTATTTTTGATATTAATTTTTTTTCGGAAATATTATTTTTTGATATTTGGGCGCATGCCATTTTTAGTACTTTCGGAACCTGTTAAATAATACTGGATCCACATACTGAAGTTATAACATTATACAACTTTGAAAAACACATTAAAATAAAACACAACCCATTAACTGCATAAATCAATAAAACAATGAAAATAATAAAAGGTTTACATGCGTCGATATCGTGGACATTTTTTTGTAATTATCCCAACGCACCCTTAAGTATTAAATTCAGTTACAGCTAATCAAACTTATGTATACTTGTAATAATGTGAGACAGTGCATCTCCACTTTGTAGGAGAGATGCTGTTTCATGTCAGTTAGGGGTCACCTAACTGACATGAACTTTTGGTCACCTCTGTCCGTTTAATTTTTATGGCTGTTTGCCCGGACAAAGCTTCAGACTTATCTAAACAACCCCCTTGTTTAAGAAGACAGTTATCCCCACACAAGACTGGTTCCTTATCTTAAGAAACATTCTTCCTGCGCTCCCCCCACCTGAAACGACTCTTTTGGTTGCAGAATGGGGCCCAGTTGGTAAACACATGTTCAAACAATGCAGTTTATTACTCCTGGTTGCTTCCTAATCAATCATGATCACAAACTTGCCTTAGTATCTTGTCACCTTGCTAGGAACTTCAAATTGTGATTTTAACAAAATAACCGATTTTGCATCTCAACAACTTGGTATCATTTGACTTTTTGGATTTTTTACTTTGACTTTTCCTACCAAAAGCAACCCAATTGAAACTTGCAAATCCTTGCAACATCTTAACCACATTATGTGTCTTTCACACATGCAGTCTTTGTGCTTGTGTGTGTGTTAATTTGTGCGTGCGTGCGCGCACACGCGCTCACGCACAAAACCCACTTGCACTTTGAGAGACAGTGTTCCCCCCTCCCAATCGAAGGAAACTTAATCATTTTACCAGCATTCCTTTTTACCTTTGTCCATAAGGACTTAATTGGCACAAATTAAATCCACCTATCTGCTAACTTGTTGTCTAGTACAGATATAATGAACCCACATACATCATCACATTTATTATGCACAGATCAGACACACATCTCGTGTGTGAGGGTGTGTGTGCGTGCGCGTGCGTGTGTGTGTGTGTGTGCTGTGTTTGTGACATCTTGTTGTCACTCCCCAATTGTTCCCTGCTGTAGGAAAAACAAATGGGTAGAGAAGCATTTCACATGCTACTCTTTCTGACCCAGTTCTGATCTCGCTGGCATGAAAGCGTTCACCCACCCCCATCTTTTTCCTTTTCTAGGATCTAAAAGGACAGGAGCCATTTTGGCCTTCTTCTCAGCCGCTTTACAAACTCGACACAACAAATGTGTCGACACTGCGGTTTTCTGTACCAGACTGGACTTTGCCATTCCCGGTTTGCCACCCTTCACGGGGGCAATCTTCGGGTGACCCCTCACGAAAGTCACCCCAGGGTGCTTCTCTGGCTCGCCTGGACCCCTCACGGGACCCCTCACGAAGGCCACCCCAGGGTGCTTGGCGTGTGTGTCATGCACCTCCCCCACCGCCTCTTGAACGCGTGGACTGGCACCAGTAATGCCACAAATCACGCTCGGCGTTTCTGTGGTGAGAAGGATCGACGACCCGTCGGCCTTGCCCACACCGTCTGCGGGCATGGCTCTGATGATGAACGGTGAGGCGTAGGCAGCCTCCAGCTCCTCCGGAAGGCCGCTCACCTGTTCCGCTCTTGTTGACAGCTCTGCTGCTGCTGTCGGTCCCACTTCGATGTTCGGCCATTCCTCCTCTGTCGAAGGCTGCGGAAACGTCGTCGGTTCCCTCAGCTCTGCCCGTAACCGCTCTTGGCCTGCTACGGTGCTGACTGAGGGCTTGTCCTGTCGTGGGTTCGTTGCCCACGGTAGAGGGCTCTGGCTTCCCTGCATGGATACTGCAGGAAGCACCAGGCTGTGCCTCCGTTGTGACAGGCTCTATCTGCTCCCAGCCCGGATGACTGGTAGCCCTGTCTCTTCGCCCCTCTGGGGCTGTCCCGGTCCCCGCTGGCACCGCCTCCGCTCCGCCCGTCTCTGCGCTGGCGAAAGGGTCCGTGATGTCACATCTCGTGACGTCTGGTGCTGCGTCTGCGGGCTGGAGTATGCCCCCCTCCTCTGGGTCTTCTTTGTTCCTACTTTCTGCAGGAAACTCACAGAGGCCTATCTGGTGGCACCCTGTGGTGTCTATGGCTACCCTGCCTTTCATCTGACGGATAGCCTGCATGATTGCTTCGAAACTAAACTGGGAGTATCTCTCCACACAAGTTCCTAACTCATGTATCTCATTGTCAGCAAGCACTAACCAGCCCATTCTTCCCAAAGCTCTGCTATAACATGTGGACATGTCCACCACATCTCTCATAGCAAATTTTAGCTTAATAAGCTCTTCAGGTATGTCGCAGACTGCGCCCACTTTAATTGACAATTCCAAACTAAATGCTAGATTATAGAAAATAGCTTTGGTTACAGAGCTGCCATCCTGCAGCTCCTTCAAGGAAGCCATTTCCACCCCCTTTGTCCCTCCCCTTAACAAACAGTACAGGAACTAATTGGACTGGGTTAGTGGTTTTAGTCGACTTCACAAATCATTCATTCACTCAAGTAAATGGTTAGTTTTTTGGCCCAGCTTTAATTAGCGGACTCTGACATTATTTGTTCTCAGAGAAGCCCATACTTCCCTACCAAATAAACCTTTTTATACTATAACCTTTTTATATTATATAGATTATATATAATATAAGTATATAGATTTATATTGGCCGTGGGCGGTCAAACTCTTAGCCTTCCGTAAACCTGGATTACAGGTTTTGCTAGATGCGTCACGCAACAGTTATTATAGACACGCCCTTCCTTTATGCGCACTTCAAAGCGCGCTTTCAGCGTTAAACATTATTGACTGGTAAGATTATTACATCGCCTTTAATGCTGAGTTTAAAACCCTATTTTGTTCTAAACATTTATCACCGCTATTAATTACTACTTTGGTAGATTATACCGCATGACAGTAATTACCAGTCCCCCTGTCACTCCAGTGACACATTGGGACATTTGCATGACAGTGGAAATAGGAATTTCCCCCCCCCTCACATGCACTAACTGCTGTTCTTCTTGGTGCGGTCTCAGCACCCAGAAGGAAACACTTTTATTGTGGTTACTATAAAAAGCACCTCTCTTGGTTTAAACGACCGGTGTCTTATCCGGTCTCAATTAAACTTTATGTTTGGTTACAAATAGTCTTTAATAATCAGTTTCCTGAACTGACCGTCGATTAGAACTCTGCCTTATCGAACAATGACTCCCAAACTATTGTTAAACCCGCAGTCACTTTTTGTGGCTCACGGTTTTAACTGTCCGTTTCAGCAGATGGCCCCATAACCACACAAAACGGTTTAACGGTGTCGCATTTATTAGTAGCACAAATCAAACGGCATGCCGTCACGGCAGCATTTATAGTTGATTTAATCCTGTGGATACTAACGACTGCGGCATGCGCTGCTATCAACGCACGGCTTGAATTTCAGTTGAATACACGTCACACCAGACAACCACAATCAAACGGGGTGCCGTCTTTCGGCCCCAATTCTGTCTGATTTAATCCTGTGGTTATTAGTGTGGCACGATTCAACTCTGTGTGCTGGTCCCAACACACTGTAATTTATTTTTGTTACAAATTGTGGTCACTTTAGTGACTATACACCGATCTACGCTGTTTAATTTAACAGCACGGCAACTGAATAAAGTCAAACCGTCTCAGTTGAACTATATTCTGAATTACAACAACTTTAAATTTCAGATCCCTTTAGTGACTGCTATTTAAAGCCCTTTACAACGCGGTAGCAATTTAAACTGTAATATGTCAAACGGTTTCGGTTCAGACTATATTATATCTTAAATATGCCCGGGCGCGTGTATAGCTGCACGCTGATCCCAGTGGCACTTTCTTTCTGTTCAAACTAGGCACTTTAGTGGCTCTATGGTTTAAACAGTTCGCACGGCGGCGAATTAACTTTCGCTCGGCGGCGAATTACTATGCACTGATCCCAATGCACAGTACGACTGCCTTTAAATTGCGGTCACTTTAGTGACCACTAATTTAAAGTTCTTTAAACGCGGTAGCGATTGAAACCATAATATGTCCAAACGATCTCAGTTTAGGCTATATTATGCTTCCAAACCGCCCGGCCGTGATCTAAGCTGTGCGCTGATGCGCACGGTACAGATCTTGTCGCTGCACGCAGCGATTTACACTAGCAATATGTCTAGATTATAGGCTGTATTACGAGTCAAACCGCCCGGCCACGATTTAAACTGTGCGCTGATGCGCACGGTACAAACTTGTTTTAAGTCACGTCACGTCAGTGACGCTCTATGATTTAAAACTGTAATATGTCTAGATTATAGACTATATTAAAACTGGTAATATGCCTAGATTATAGGCTATATTACACTTCGCTGCTCGCAGCGATTTAAAACTGTTCGGTTATTTGGCGATGTTGGGCCGAGGCTCCGACCAGCCCTTGCACTAGGCAGAGTTAAAGTGAGTAACACGCACGGTACACGCACAGTGAACTAAATGCTCCAATGATAGCTTATATTTGATGAACTCAAACGTGCATTTTATAGGGTTTTTATTAATTCATATTAATTAAACACTTACAATCATACATTTACACGTTCTGTTCACACTTCCCCTAACTTCCCCCAACACAAGATGACAGTATCCCGGATTCTGGATTACAGTCCTATTGGTACAGTTCTATCTGCTCTGTTGGTAGGGTTTACTATCATTTTACACTCTAAGCTCCCAGATTATGGTACAGCTTAGCTTGTCATTGTTGAATCTCAGACTTAGTTCAGTATCATGTGGCACATTAAGTGGCACATTGATTAAGTGATTAAGTGTAATCATGTGGTTTTAAATCTATCTTATCATAATCAAATGGTAATCAAATGGTGATTAAACAATGATCGGGAGACAAGAACACAGATGACATTTGGTTACAACCTAAACATCATATTACATCAATTATTAATAATGTACAATTATATATCGCATAATACATTATAGCATATAATTACCGCTGGTCTCTGCCTAGACATGTCACGTTCGATGGTATTGGTGAATCTAATTTACACTCTGTGCCATACAGAATAGTCAATGCAGCCTTCTGACTGATCCCACCTCCTACTGACACTTTCAGCCAATCAGATCCCACAGACCATCCAGCTTGCACCTCTGGCTACAGCAGCTCCTATTACAGTCCCTGTAATGTCTAACTACTTTAAACTGCTTAGATTATTACAGGTATTTATCATTTAGCCTTTTTACCAACCCAATATATAATAGGTTATTTAGAACACATTTACACAATTGAAAGGGATTAAAGATAGGTTACTTCAATTATTGTATGTTCTATGCTGAGTTGACTCTCCCTGTGAAGAGGAGTCAATAATGGCCTGTCTCACAACAGGAGAAAGCCGTAAAACCCCCGATAACCACCGGTCTGTTTTGTAGAATGGAATGTGGGGACCTGAGCTCTCTCACCCTAGAGGAGCTGCTTAATCTCCAATCAATCTGACCCAATATATAATTTCTCATTATGAGTACAAATCTCGCACACCCATAATTAACCAAACAATGTGACTTCCATTGGAAATGCATTGGGGCGGCCATGACACTCACAACATTCATACAACAAGCATGCATCAATGTTGTATGCTAGATCGAAAGGTGTGAGTGAGGCCTTGTACTTAAAAGTACAGCACTTGAGTAAATATACTTGGTAACCTTCCACCACTGCTTAGGGGGCGGGGCGACCTATGCAAGCTTTAGATGTTCTCCAAATGCATTTACATGTCGTTACTGTTGGCCAGAAACCTTGTATCTCCACATTTAAAAAACCTTTACGTTTTTGTAAATGAATGCCCTACTTCATCATACAAAAATGTCGCACAAATTGCAAATAGATCTGCTATTTTATACAAGTTTGTGAGCTTGTAGATTTTCCACAATTTTTTAATGTTTTAATACTAATACTAATACTAATACTAATACTAATACTAATACTAATAATAATAAAAAGGAACGGTTTTGGACATACAAGCATTAAACCTGACAGCAACGAGGCGTGAAGTCCTGTCAGATAATGTGCTCTTCCTCAGCAGACACCTTGTTTATGATTCAGAATACGTGCAGTTTCCTACTTTCTAACTGTGTCCTCACGCAGCAAGGGTGAAATTAATGACTCGAGATATGTGCTGCTCGCTGGCGCTCATTATCACCCCCAGAGATACGTAGGGAAGGTCTACGAGAATAATATTATATTGCCGTCGTTATATCTGTCTATGCGATTGAAAAGAATTGAATCACAATACCAAATATAGCCGTGTTAAGAAAGAATAACTCAATGTAGCTGTAAATGTGGGTGGCATAGAGTGCTAAACTTATAAATGTTAAATGTTAGATAGATCTATATTCTGACAGTATCATTGATATAGTGTTTGTTCAGTAACAGAAGTAAATGGTAAATGGTGCATTTATATAGCGCCTTTATCCAAGGCACTTTACATAGATTGTGCATTACATTCACCCATTCACACACACATTCATACACCGATGGCGGCGGAAACCATGCAAGGCACCAACCAGCACATCAGGAGCAATTAGGGGTTCAGTGTCTTGCTCAAGGACACTTCGACACTAACTCTGAGGGAGCCCACAGGGTTCCAACTGGCAACCTTGCGGTTACTATCCGGCCACTCTACCCCTGAGCCACCGACGCCTACGTGATGTGGCGTCGTAGTTATATGGCGAAGCAGTTTATCTTTGTGAATTGAGTTCTCTCTCCTGATTGGATGAAACTGGTATCCTGACCTGACAAGGTCAGGATACCATTACATTCATTAGGCCACGGACCCCCGATAAGGGAGGATTTTTACAGCTCTAGCATTGATTCCCGAAAACATATTAATTTCAAGGACCCCCCAGTTTCACACGCATTATGCCACGGACCCCCGATTTAATGGTAATTCTATCTCTGGTACCCCAATTTATATTGTAAAACCACTGTTAATTTAACTCTGAGAGTGTACAAATGGAACCAAATGGACCCTTATGGGTCTGTAGGGTCCATTTGGTTCCTAACTGTCTCTAGTCAAAGTCAAAGTCATACGATTTGTCATACACGTTACCGCAGTGAAATTTGTTCTCCGCATTTGACCCATCTCTTGGAGCGGTTGAGCTGCAGCCAAGGAGCGGTGAGCTGCAGCCAAGGAGTGGTGAGCTGCAGCCAAGGAGCGGTGAGCTGCAGCCGTGCCGCGCTCGGGAATCATTTGATTAGTAGATTTGACCCCCCAATCCAACCCTTTGATGCTGAGTGCCAAGCAGGGAGGCATTGGGTCCCATTTTTTCAGTCTTTGGTATGAACCGGCCGGGGATTGAACCCCGACCTCCCAGTTTCAGGGCGGACACTCTAACCACAAGGCCACTGTCTGTCTGGCTAATTGAGCTAGGTACCCCCTGGAACTCCCTCAAGTACCCCTAGGGGTCCCCGGACCCCACTTTGGGAACCACTGCCTACAGTACAAAAGACACACCCCATTTACATGAATGTCAATATACATTACACTGTATAATTCATGCTGTTCCCTACCTGAATACAATAGATGGAGATTAGGCACATTTTTATGCAACCAACATACAACACTATACCTTCCACGTTGCCAGTTTTGCCAGCCGCATTGCATCCCATTGTGGACCCACATTATTCCATTTTTAATATTCACAAGGGATATTCACAGTAGCCGCTCGGAAACTACTAAATCTCAGACTCCGACTGCCGCGTGAATCTGAATCTGGGAATGCAATTAACACAGGGGCCACCGCCATTATTTCTTGGCGGTGGTGAAGAATTTCGCCCCAAATGAAAAGATTGGCCGATATGTGGAGCCAATAGATTATCATACTATTTGTATTGGCTGCTGCATTTTGGTTTAGGGTTAAGTAGAAACCGTATATCTCCATATTTCAACTTTTTTGGAAGATTTTTCTATTCGCTGACATTTCGTAAAACATTTTCAACACTTCAATCACTGTACATAATGTATGACGGAAGCATTTGGTGTGAAACGGTCTGGAGGACTGACTGATGTAACCGATGGGTGGTCACAACTAAGAAACCATACATTCATACATACACCAGATGGGTGGTCACAACTAAGGAACCATACATTCATAGTACACCAAATGTGAATTTTCTTCTCTTATGGTCAAGTCAAGGACTACTAAATTGACACATCTTAGACCCCCCCCCCCCCCCCCTCTTTGTGAAGATATGCCAGGCATTTGCTAATTTTCTTTCATTGCTGGGCCCCTAATCTACAGCGGAACGGTCCCCCCACCCCCACCGAGCAGATCTACAAGCTCATAGCGCGAGTGGCGCACTACGAGCTTGTAGGTCTGCTATTTTTGAAAAATCGAAGAACGACTGACATAGAAACATAGCTTTTTCAGAAAACTGGCAGGATTTAGAAGACATTTTTAGAATCTGATCTCAGGTCAGAATGGGTTAGAAGGATGGACCCCAACGGCATAGTCTCACGTAGCCAGTGGTGTAAAGGGCCTTGCAAACGAGGAGCAATAAAACACGCCTATAGTTCATGTTCAATGAGACCTGCGTTTTTTGCTCGGTCCCGTGAATTTGTTGCGCGCGTGCTCGTTACGTGCACACGCCCCCATGACTCACCAGACCTGGATTCTGTTTAGCTTTTTTCTTTTTACGCTTTATGCGTTGTCGCGCCCCCTCTTCAACAGACCTGGAGGAGACCTGTCGTTGATCCAGACCATCTTCAACAGACCTGGAGGAGACCTGTCGTTGATCCAGACCCTCTTCAACAGACCTGGAGGAGACCTGTCGTTGATCCAGACCATCTTCAACAGACCTGGAGGAGACCTGTCGTTGATCCAGACCATCTTCAACAGACCTGGAGGAGACCTGTCGTTGATCCAGACCATCTTCAACAGACCTGGAGGAGACCTGTCGTTGATCCAGACCATCTTCAACAGACCTGGAGGAGACCTGTCGTTGATCCAGACCATCTTCAACAGACCTGGAGGAGACCTGTCGTTGATCCAGACCATCTTCAACAGACCTGGAGGAGACCTGTCGTTGATCCAGACCATCTTCAACAGACCTGGAGGAGACCTGTCGTTGATCCAGACCATCTTCAACAGACCTGGAGGAGACCTGTCGTTGATCCAGACCATCTTCAACAGACCTGGAGGAGACCTGTCGTTGATCCAGACCATCTTCAACAGACCTGGAGGAGACCTGTCGTTGATCCAGACCATCTTCAACAGACCTGGAGGAGACCTGTCGTTGATCCAGACCATCTTCAACAGACCTGGAGGAGACCTGTCGTTGATCCAGACCATCTTCAACAGACCTGGAGGAGACCTGTCGTTGATCCAGACCATCTTCAACAGACCTGGAGGAGACCTGTCGTTGATCCAGACCATCTTCAACAGACCTGGAGGAGACCTGTCGTTGATCCAGGCAACAACAACGCCTGCCCTGCGTTCCTCGCTTCACGTTTGCATTGAAGGCCCTTTAGGTAGAGCAGGTCGTCCAATGATCCATGGGTCGGCGGTTCGAATCCCGGCTCCTCCTGTCTACATGTCGAAGTGTCCTTGGGCAAGACACTGAACCCCAAATTACTCCCGATGTGCTGGTTGGTACCTTGCATGGCTTCCGCTGCAATCGGTGTGTGAATGTGTGTGTGAATGGGTGAATGTAATGCACAATCTATGTAAAGCGCCTTGGATAAAGGCGCTATATAAATGCACCATTTACCATACTGTACATTTTATTCTACTCTTTCTGCAGTCTGTGTTCATACGTGGAAATAATAAACAGTTGAAAACCTATGCTTTTTGCTTTTTTTTATCCCTAGCAGAAAAGGTTGATGTTTAAGGTATCGATCAGCACTGGATGCAACAGTTAAAATTGTTCCCCGTTTTAAAACGTAGCGCAGCAACATATATACCAATAATGTTCCACACAGCGATTTCTGGGCAGGCACACCATTTCTATGACTTATGTAGACACTAAAACAAGTCATAAAGTCTAATAATGGCATGGCCTGGCCTGTCCAATCTGTAGCTATTGCTATACTACAGTGTACTAGTGTGCACTCTGTCAACACAGTCACAGATCGTCTGCTGTCGGCTGGAAATCTCATATGTCCGAAACTGTTACTTTTCAGGATTCAAATTAACCCATTTTGGGCGTGTTTCAAGCATTGTGTTATACTTTAGCTATTGAAAAATAGCAGACCTACAAGCTCATAGCGCGGCACCGAGTGCCGCGCTATGAGCTTGTAGGTCTGCTATCTTTTTAAAATCGTGAAAATGTGGTGCGAATCTTTGAATATATTCTTTCAGAGCGAGCGTTTTTAGCTCAAATCTTTGCTTCTGGGGGGCTCCCTGGAACTACATATTTTCAGATGGGGCCAATTATATAGAGCACCGAAGTCTGACGTCACTTTCAGTAGAGGGCGCCAATACACAGGTTCATGTATATTTTTTAGTTGCATTGAGATCCCCATAGGGCGATTTTAGGTCGCTTCATATAAGAACTGTGTTTGAAAAATAAAGGTTACTGAGTAACCAACAGTAGACCAATGTCAAAATGTTCACACAGCACAAAAACGTAGAGCAAATCGCAAAACAAAATACACAGGTCAGTCAACGGCGCTGCTTCACCAATCACAGCCAAGTAACGGTCAGGACCTGGACCAATCAGTGGCGTCTCTATTGGGGCCAGATCAAGTCAAACCAAGACTAGTCAGATCTGGCCCAGAATATCACCTGATTTCAACCAACATACATTCTGCCCACTAAGACAGACGTCCCTGGATGAATCAGAGAGAGTAGGATCGAGGCCAGATCCACTTAAGTCATACCACAACTAGTCAGATCTGACCCAGAAGAAGCTATATTATTTCAACTGGTGAAGACGTCCTGGAAAAGATCATCCCCATATGGGCTGTGATCTGGCCTAGTCCTGATCGTAAAGATCATCCCCATATGGGCTGTGATCTGGCCTAGTCCTGAACGTAAAGATCATCCCCATATGGGCTGTGATCTGGCCTAGTCCTGAACGTAAAGATCATCCCCATATGGGCTGTGATCTGGCATAGTCCTGAACGTAAAGATCATCCGCATATGGGCTGTGATCTGGCCTAGTCCTGAACGTAAAGATCATCCCCATATGGGCTGTGATCATGGCCTGGTCCTGAACGTAAAGATCATCCCCATATGGGCTGTGATCTGGCCTGGTCCTGAACGTAAAGATTATCCCCATATGGGCTGTGATCTGGCGTAGTCCTGAACGTAAAGATCATCCCCATATGGGCTGTGATCTGGCCTAGTCCTGAACGTAAAGATCATCCCCATATGGGCTGTGATCTGGCCTAGTCCTGAACGTAAAGATCATCCCCATATGGGCTGTGATCTGGCCTAGTCCTGAACGTAAAGATCATCCCCATATAGGCTGTGATCTGGCCTGGTCCTGAACGTAAAGATCATCCCCATATGGGCTGTGATCTGGCCTAGTCCTGAACGTCACCGGAGTCACCGGAGGACGTCATCATAACGTCATTTGGCTTGCTGGGTAGTGTACACAAAGCTCACATGACATCTTAGCTTAATGTGTTTTCAAGATATTGTAATTGGATATTGGTTGTGCAGCAGTTGAATGAGATCTTCAACCTGACCCTATGTGTCTGATTCAAGGACTGCCTGATTATACGTTCCACCAACAAAGAAAGATTGGCACAAAACAAGCATGCAGTGCATGCCGTTGGAATTCTCAACCTTCCTGCTACGCTCCACAACAGATGCCTTCTATAAAATATGGGACCCATTATTTGCGATTTATTGGCCCTCAATTAGCTGCCACCTTGACCATAGGGTTCCTTGACAGAAGCGATATCACTAGCCTTGATGGATACGATCATCACACCATTATTTATGTACTCTATTATACTTTTCACCTTCTGCTGTCGGTATTAATACGATTACTGTCTTATTATTTGTATTTGTATTTAATTTTCTCAGGGTATAGTTGTTCACCCATCTAGACTGTCAAGCACCAAACATTGTGTCCATATACTGTATATGTTGTGCTTTTTGAGCCGAGTTGTGTTTTGTTTTGTCATACAAATATTATTGAAAAAGAAAGATACTGTAATCCAATGTAAAAGGTAGAAGAAAAGCGATTCTGTAGGCTACAGTGTGCAACTTGTGGGAAGCCAGCTAGCATGAACTGGTTTGATATGATTTAATGTAATATACATAATAAATCACTGGAGATTAAGATATTGCCTATAAGTTTTTAAGAGGATGAAAAATAATGGATGCAGGTTGGTCTGTGCTGTATAGTATGCATGTACAGTAACCGTTACTGTACATGCATACTATACAGCACAGACCAACCTTCTAGACTGATGGCCCATTTGGTACTTGCCCCCTTAACCCACTTAGGCCTGACGTCGAAATAAATAAAACGCTCTGAAAAGAATATATATTCAAATTTGTGTGCCGCATTTTTATGATTTTTCATAAATAGCAGACCCCTTATCTTCAAAGTCTCAGGCTCAACTTATGTAATTTAGGTGGCTTTTTATGTAGACATAGCACTCTATGGTACTGTATACTCTATAGTACTGTATACGCATGTATAGATATTCCACTCTTGGATGCTAGGCTCTTATACCATTTTCCAGCCATTGAGTTGCAAAACAAAAAAACCCTCCCTGAGGGGTCGCGACCCACGGGTTGAGAACCCCTGCCATAAAGAACTGACACAGCCCTCAGTGAACAGAACGCTGTACAGTAGGTCACAACATTGTGATGAGTAATATTTGACCAGGAGTCACTGATTCACTCACTAGATAAATATGACATTTTTCAATATGCCTCCTCAGTCCTCACCAATGTCATACAAAGTGTTATTACAGATTGGATGCTCTATATTTGAAAGTGTAAGTGTTTTATTTCAGAAATGACTGTGTAGCTGAACTAAGAATCATTAGCCTTTAGTACAAATATTTGCGCGCTCGCTCGCACGCACGCACGCACGCACGCACGCACGCACGCACGCACGCACGCACGCACGCACGCACGCACGCACGCACGCACACACGCACACACACACACACACACACACACACACACACACACACACACACACACACACAAAGAGATATTAAAGATATTTTTTCTCTGCATTTAATTAAAATGCCAAAATGGTAACTTTCAACTGTTGAATCTGAAACCTTGTGAATTTGCCCAGCAGCGCTTGTTTGTTTTTTCTGATATTAATAACCGTAGCCTCACATTCACAATATGTGTCATCCTTTTAATTATAATAAATTATAACAATTTAGATTGACCTAACTGAGGTAAAGTGATTTATTTGCCTTGTAATGTTGATTTGACAGCAATAAAAAAACAAAACTGCAGTTCAACTGCTTTTAAGAAGACATTATTGCATGAGAATTAATGTCTTAATCCTTCTGGTATTAAGAGTAAAATCATTCAAGCACTTCAACGCTGTTGACTGCAAGGGGTCTGTACTTGGACCCCTCTTTTTTTTCCCACTCTGTACCAAAATTATGTTTGCCAAAAATAGCCGATCTACAAGCTCACAACGCTTCAACACGTTTGTAGGTCGTCTATTTTCACGGGCTGTTCTCTTCAGATTAGGGGCGCTGGGGTCCATGTGGTTAATTGCAGAGAGTTTTGTACGGACGGCGAGTCCAACTCCCCCTATAGTCAAACCAAATGACCTCCATCCTTGACTGCTTCCAATCAGCCTCTGGCTCAACAATCCATGGCTTTGCTGTTGAATGAAAGTCCGCTCAGAGAGCAGGGCTATTCACACAGGATGAGCGTCGCTTCCTTTTTTCTTCCGTGCCAGTCGGGTGGAATGCCCTCGTCCTCGTCCTCGTCCAGTCGGGTGGAATGCCCTCGTCCTCGTCCCTGTGCCAGTCGGGTGGAATGCCCTCGTCCTCGTCCCTGTGCCAGTCGGGTGGAATGCCCTCGTCCTCGTCCTCGTCCTCGTCCTCGTCCCTTCTGTGCCAGTCGGGTGGAATGCCCTCGTCCTCGTCCTCGTCCAGTCGGGTGGAATGCCCTCGTCCTCGTCCTCGTCCTCGTCCCTGAGACATCGTGCTGGAGGAAGAAGTGCTCAGATTTTTTTTTTTACTTGAGTAAAAGTAGCAATAAACACATGAGCACAAACAAACACTCCTTGGGCTGAAAACGGCCATAGCCGTCAGCACCAGGGACAAATTAGCCATTGGGCCAGTGGGGCCGTGGCCCAGGGGCCCTTAGCTCTCAGGGGCCCTTCGGGGAAATTGAACCGTGCGCTACTAGGTTTGACGCCCTGAAAAGGGCTCCTGGGGCCCTTCATTGGCTGTTGATTTAGTTAAATTTAGGTAAAAAAGATGATTAAAAACACAGAAAAGCGCACGCACGCTATGGGGGCCCTTCAAAATGTACCGGCCCAGGGGCCCTGGTGGGGGTTAATCCTTCCCTGGTCAGCACAAATGTAGCCTGGGGTCGACCTATGCTTTCTATGGCACGGGTTCCCAAAGTGGGGTCCGGGGACGCCTATAGGGGTACTTGAGGGAGTTCCAGGGGGTACCTATAGCTCAATTTGAGATATAAGGAACAAAATGGACCCTTATGGGTCTGTAACTCAGAGAGTGTACAAATGGAACCAAATGGACCCTAACGGGTCCATTTGGTTCCATTTGTACACTCTCTGAGTTAAATTAACAGTGGTTTTACAATATAAATTGGGGTACCAGAGATAGAAATGCCATTAAATCGGGGGTCCGTAGCATAATGCGTGTGAATTTGGGGGTCCATTAAATGAATATGTTTCGGAATCACTGCTAGAGCCGTAAAAATCCTCCCTTATCGGGGTCACTGGCATATGTTTTCAAATGGGGGGTCCGTGGCCTAATAAATGTTGATTTGGGGGTCCTTGACACGAAAAAGTTTGGGAACTACTGTTCTATGGCATAGGCAGCTCCCGGCAGGTTCCGCCGGGAGAATCTAGACGCAGCTGCGCGACATGAGACTAATTAATTAGAGAGACAGAGAGAGAGAGGAGTGTGTGTGTACGTGTGTGCGTCAATTTAACAAAGGTGCAGATGATCAGAAATCAGCAGAGAGTGATTGCGACGTTTGCACTACTCTATGCCGAATTGAAGTTTGACACGTCACATGCTACATAAAGCATGATGACATTTTGAATATCTTACCTTCTATAGGTTGATAATGGTATATGGTCACATATTATGCCAATTATGAATATGGCTCAACATATATATGCAAGTTAGCATCCGGCAGTTTCTAAATGCAGGGGACCCATACTCAACATTTCTAACACTCGACTCGGTAGCGCGCTATGAGCTTGTAGACCTGCTATTTTTCAATAGCTAAAGTTTAACATAATGCTTAAAACACCAAAAGGGGTTCCGGCCCAGAATGGGTTAAGAACTTGGGTAAATGTACTGTAGTTACTTTCCTCCACTGTACTGATGATGCTCAGCAGAGCTACTGTATTCAAAGAGTATGTGAGTGTTGCTATAGCTTCTTCTTCTGTGCCAGTCGTCAGCAGAGCTACTGTATTCAAAGAGGATGTGAGTGTTGCTATAGCTTCTTCTTCTGTGCCAGTCGTCAGCAGAGCTACTGTATTCAAAGAGGATGTGAGTGTTGCTATAGCTCTTCTCCTGTGCCAGTCGTCACAGAGCTACTGTATTCAAAGAGGATGTGAGTGTTGCTATAGCTCTTCTTCTGTGCCAGTCGTCACAGAGCTACTGTATTCATAGAGGATGTGAGTGTTGCTATAGCTCTTCTCCTGTGCCAGTCGTCACAGAGCTACTGTATTCATAGAGGATGTGAGTGTTGCTATAGCTCTTCTCCTGTGCCAGTCGTCACAGAGCTACTGTATTCATAGAGGATGTGAGTGTTGCTATAGCTCTTCTCCTGTGCCAGTCGTCACAGAGCTACTGTATTCATAGAGGATGTGAGTGTTGCTATAGCTCTTCTCCTGTGCCAGTCGTCACAGAGCTACTGTATTCATAGAGGATGTGAGTGTTGCTATAGCTCTTCTCCTGTGCCAGTCGTCACAGAGCTACTGTATTCATAGAGGATGTGAGTGTTGCTATAGCTCTTCTCCTGTGCCAGTCGTCACAGAGCTACTGTATTCATAGAGGATGTGAGTGTTGCTATAGCTCTTCTTCTGTGCCAGTCGTCACAGAGCTACTGTATTCATAGAGGATGTGAGTGTTGCTATAGCTCTTCTTCTGTGCCAGTCGTCACAGAGCTACTGTATTCATAGAGGATGTGAGTGTTGCTATAGCTCTTCTCCTGTGCCAGTCGTCACAGAGCTACTGTATTCATAGAGGATGTGAGTGTTGCTATAGCTCTTCTCCTGTGCCAGTCGTCAGCAGAGCTACTGTATTCAAAGAGGATGTGAGTGTTGCTATAGCTCTTCTCCTGTGCCAGTCGTCACAGAGCTACTGTATTCATAGAGGATGTGAGTGTTGCTATAGCTCTTCTTCTGTGCCAGTCGTCACAGAGCTACTGTATTCATAGAGGATGTGAGTGTTGCTATAGCTTTTCTTCTGTGCCAGTCGTCAGCAGAGCTACTGTATTCAAAGAGGATGTGAGTGTTGCTATAGCTCTTCTCCTGTGCCAGTCGTCACAGAGCTACTGTATTCATAGAGGATGTGAGTGTTGCTATAGCTCTTCTTCTGTGCCAGTCGTCACAGAGCTACTGTATTCATAGAGGATGTGAGTGTTGCTATAGCTCTTCTTCTGTGCCAGTCGTCACAGAGCTACTGTATTCATAGAGGATGTGAGTGTTGCTATAGCTCTTCTTCTGTGCCAGTCGTCACAGAGCTACTGTATTCATAGAGGATGTGAGTGTTGCTATAGCTCTTCTTCTGTGCCAGTCGTCACAGAGCTACTGTATTCAAAGAGGATGTGAGTGTTGCTATAGCTCTTCTCCTGTGCCAGTCGTCACAGAGCTACTGTATTCATAGAGGATGTGAGTGTTGCTATAGCTCTTCTCCTGTGCCAGTCGTCACAGAGCTACTGTATTCATAGAGGATGTGAGTGTTGCTATAGCTCTTCTCCTGTGCCAGTCGTCAGCAGAGCTACTGTATTCAAAGAGGATGTGAGTGTTGCTATAGCTCTTCTCCTGTGCCAGTCGTCACAGAGCTACTGTATTCATAGAGGATGTGAGTGTTGCTATAGCTTTTCTTCTGTGCCAGTCGTCAGCAGAGCTACTGTATTCAAAGAGGATGTGAGTGTTGCTATAGCTCTTCTCCTGTGCCAGTCGTCACAGAGCTACTGTATTCATAGAGGATGTGAGTGTTGCTATAGCTCTTCTTCTGTGCCAGTCGTCACAGAGCTACTGTATTCATAGAGGATGTGAGTGTTGCTATAGCTCTTCTTCTGTGCCAGTCGTCACAGAGCTACTGTATTCATAGAGGATGTGAGTGTTGCTATAGCTCTTCTTCTGTGCCAGTCGTCACAGAGCTACTGTATTCATAGAGGATGTGAGTGTTGCTATAGCTCTTCTTCTGTGCCAGTCGTCACAGAGCTACTGTATTCAAAGAGGATGTGAGTGTTGCTATAGCTCTTCTCCTGTGCCAGTCGTCACAGAGCTACTGTATTCATAGAGGATGTGAGTGTTGCTATAGCTCTTCTCCTGTGCCAGTCGTCACAGAGCTACTGTATTCATAGAGGATGTGAGTGTTGCTATAGCTTTTCTCCTGTGCCAGTCGTCACAGAGCTACTGTATTCAAAGAGGATGTGAGTGTTGCTATAGCTCTTCTTCTGTGCCAGTCGTCACAGAGCTACTGTATTCATAGAGGATGTGAGTGTTGCTATAGCTCTTCTTCTGTGCCAGTCGTCACAGAGCTACTGTATTCATAGAGGATGTGAGTGTTGCTATAGCTCTTCTTCTGTGCCAGTCGTCACAGAGCTACTGTATTCATAGAGGATGTGAGTGTTGCTATAGCTCTTCTTCTGTGCCAGTCGTCACAGAGCTACTGTATTCATAGAGGATGTGAGTGTTGCTATAGCTCTTCTTCTGTGCCAGTCGTCACAGAGCTACTGTATTCATAGAGGATGTGAGTGTTGCTATAGCTCTTCTTCTGTGCCAGTCGTCACAGAGCTACTGTATTCATAGAGGATGTGAGTGTTGCTATAGCTCTTCTTCTGTGCCAGTCGTCACAGAGCTACTGTATTCATAGAGGATGTGAGTGTTGCTACAGCTCTTCTTCTGTGCCAGTCGTCACAGAGCTACTGTATTCATAGAGGATGTGAGTGTTGCTACAGCTCTTCTTCTGTGCCAGTCGTCACAGAGCTACTGTATTCATAGAGGATGTGAGTGTTGCTATAGCTCTTCTCCTGTGCCAGTCGTCACAGAGCTACTGTATTCAAAGAGGATGTGAGTGTTGCTATAGCTCTTCTTCTGTGCCAGTCGTCACAGAGCTACTGTATTCAAAGAGGATGTGAGTGTTGCTATAGCTCTTCTTCTGTGCCAGTCGTCACAGAGCTACTGTATTCATAGAGGATGTGAGTGTTGCTATAGCTTTTCTCCTGTGCCAGTCGTCACAGAGCTACTGTATTCAAAGAGGATGTGAGTGTTGCTACAGCTCTTCTTCTGTGCCAGTCGTCACAGAGCTACTGCATTCAAAGAGGATGTGAGTGTTGCTACAGCTCTTCTTCTGTGCCAGTCGTCACAGAGCTACTGTATTCATAGAGGATGTGAGTGTTGCTATAGCTTTTCTCCTGTGCCAGTCGTCACAGAGCTACTGTATTCATAGAGGATGTGAGTGTTGCTATAGCTCTTCTCCTGTGCCAGTCGTCACAGAGCTACTGTATTCAAAGAGGATGTGAGTGTTGCTATAGCTCTTCTCCTGTGCCAGTCGTCACAGAGCTACTGTATTCATAGAGGATGTGAGTGTTGCTATAGCTTTTCTCCTGTGCCAGTCGTCACAGAGCTACTGTATTCAAAGAGGATGTGAGTGTTGCTATAGCTTTTCTCCTGTGCCAGTCGTCACAGAGCTACTGTATTCAAAGAGGATGTGAGTGTTGCTATAGCTTTTCTTCTGTGCCAGTCGTCACAGAGCTACTGTATTCAAAGAGGATGTGAGTGTTGCTATAGCTTTTCTCCTGTGCCAGTCGTCACAGAGCTACTGTATTCAAAGAGGATGTGAGTGTTGCTACAGCTCTTCTTCTGTGCCAGTCGTCACAGAGCTACTGCATTCAAAGAGGATGTGAGTGTTGCTACAGCTCTTCTTCTGTGCCAGTCGTCACAGAGCTACTGTATTCATAGAGGATGTGAGTGTTGCTATAGCTTTTCTCCTGTGCCAGTCGTCACAGAGCTACTGTATTCATAGAGGATGTGAGTGTTGCTATAGCTCTTCTCCTGTGCCAGTCGTCACAGAGCTACTGTATTCAAAGAGGATGTGAGTGTTGCTATAGCTCTTCTCCTGTGCCAGTCGTCACAGAGCTACTGTATTCAAAGAGGATGTGAGTGTTGCTATAGCTCTTCTCCTGTGCCAGTCGTCACAGAGCTACTGTATTCATAGAGGATGTGAGTGTTGCTATAGCTTTTCTCCTGTGCCAGTCGTCACAGAGCTACTGCATTCAAAGAGGATGTGAGTGTTGCTATAGCTCTTCTTCTGTGCCAGTCGTCACAGAGCTACTGTATTCATAGAGGATGTGAGTGTTGCTATAGCTTTTCTCCTGTGCCAGTCGTCACAGAGCTACTGTATTCATAGAGGATGTGAGTGTTGCTATAGCTTTTCTCCTGTGCCAGTCGTCACAGAGCTACTGTATTCATAGAGGATGTGAGTGTTGCTATAGCTTTTCTTCTGTGCCAGTCGTCAGCAGAGCTACTGTATTCATAGAGGATGTGAGTGTTGCTATAGCTTCTTCTTCTGTGCCAGTCGTCACAGAGCTACTGTATTCAAAGAGGATGTGAGTGTTGCTATAGCTCTTCTTCTGTGCCAGTCGTCACAGAGCTACTGTATTCAAAGAGGATGTGAGTGTTGCTATAGCTCTTCTTCTGTGCCAGTCGTCACAGAGCTACTGCATTCAAAGAGGATGTGAGTGTTGCTATAGCTCTTCTTCTGTGCCAGTCGTCACAGAGCTACTGTATTCATAGAGGATGTGAGTGTTGCTATAGCTTTTCTCCTGTGCCAGTCGTCACAGAGCTACTGTATTCATAGAGGATGTGAGTGTTGCTATAGCTCTTCTTCTGTGCCAGTCGTCACAGAGCTACTGTATTCATAGAGGATGTGAGTGTTGCTATAGCTCTTCTTCTGTGCCAGTCGTCACAGAGCTACTGCATTCAAAGAGGATGTGAGTGTTGCTATAGCTTTTCTCCTGTGCCAGTCGTCACAGAGCTACTGTATTCATAGAGGATGTGAGTGTTGCTATAGCTCTTCTCCTGTGCCAGTCGTCACAGAGCTACTGTATTCATAGAGGATGTGAGTGTTGCTATAGCTTTTCTCCTGTGCCAGTCGTCACAGAGCTACTGCATTCAAAGAGGATGTGAGTGTTGCTATAGCTCTTCTTCTGTGCCAGTCGTCACAGAGCTACTGTATTCATAGAGGATGTGAGTGTTGCTATAGCTCTTCTCCTGTGCCAGTCGTCACAGAGCTACTGTATTCATAGAGGATGTGAGTGTTGCTATAGCTTTTCTCCTGTGCCAGTCGTCACAGAGCTACTGTATTCATAGAGGATGTGAGTGTTGCTATAGCTTTTCTCCTGTGCCAGTCGTCACAGAGCTACTGTATTCATAGAGGATGTGAGTGTTGCTATAGCTTTTCTCCTGTGCCAGTCGTCACAGAGCTACTGTATTCATAGAGGATGTGAGTGTTGCTATAGCTCTTCTCCTGTGCCAGTCGTCACAGAGCTACTGTATTCATAGAGGATGTGAGTGTTGCTATAGCTTTTCTCCTGTGCCAGTCGTCACAGAGCTACTGTATTCATAGAGGATGTGAGTGTTGCTATAGCTTTTCTCCTGTGCCAGTCGTCACAGAGCTACTGTATTCAAAGAGGATGTGAGTGTTGCTATAGCTCTTCTTCTGTGCCAGTCGTCACAGAGCTACTGTATTCATAGAGGATGTGAGTGTTGCTATAGCTTTTCTCCTGTGCCAGTCGTCACAGAGCTACTGTATTCATAGAGGATGTGAGTGTTGCTATAGCTTTTCTCCTGTGCCAGTCGTCACAGAGCTACTGTATTCATAGAGGATGTGCGTGTTGCTATAGCTTTTCTCCTGTGCCAGTCGTCACAGAGCTACTGTATTCAAAGAGGATGTGAGTGTTGCTATAGCTTTTCTTCTGTGCCAGTCGTCACAGAGCTACTGCATTCAAAGAGGATGTGAGTGTTGCTACAGCTCTTCTTCTGTGCCAGTCGTCACAGAGCTACTGTATTCAAAGAGGATGTGAGTGTTGCTATAGCTTCTTCTTCTGTGCCAGTCGTCAGTAGAGCTACTGTACTCAAAGAGGATGCGAGTGTTGCTACAGCTCTTCTTCTGTGCCAGTCGTCACAGAGCTACTGTATTCAAAGAGGATGTGAGTGTTGCTATAGCTTTTCTTCTGTGCCAGTCGTCAGCAGAGCTACTGCATTCAAAGAGGATGTGAGTGTTGCTATAGCTTCTTCTTCTGTGCCAGTCGTCAGTAGAGCTACTGTACTCAAAGAGGATGTGAGTGTTGCTACAGCTCTTCTTCTGTGCCAGTCGTCACAGAGCTACTGTATTCAAAGAGGATGTGAGTGTTGCTATAGCTTTTCTTCTGTGCCAGTCGTCAGCAGAGCTACTGCTTCAAAGAGGATGTGAGTGTTGCTACAGCTCTTCTTCTGTGCCAGTCGTCAGCAGAGCTACTGTATTCAAAGAGGATGTGAGTGTTGCTATAGCTCTTCTTCTGTGCCAGTCGTCACAGAGCTACTGTATTCAAAGAGGATGTGAGTGTTGCTATAGCTCTTCTTCTGTGCCAGTCATCAGTAGAGCTACTGTACTCAAAGAGGATGTGAGTGTTGCTACAGCTCTTCTTCTGTGCCAGTCGTCCCTGTGAGGGTTGGTCACATTGCATCGTCCCCGCTATATGAAAGGGAGAGACATACAGAACCTATACTGCTCCTTCAACTATGCAAATCCCTTGACTCCTTCAAAACCGCTCTCAAAGGGCACCTACGGACGGCTGGAATTCGAAACTGGCCCCCGTAAAATCTGATCCCCCCCCCCCCCCCTCACTGTATATGTTTCTTTTCCCTTTTTACCTCCCTTATGATGAATTCCTGTTCTGTTCTTTGACTATATAGAAGTGTCTATATTTGTACGTCTCTAAATGTGTTGATGAATTGAACATGGTGGACCCTCTTGTAAACAAGTGTAATGCTTAATTGGGTCGTCCACTCACAGTCTTTGTATTGAGTCTGTGCTTGAAATGTACTGTAATTCTGCAAACTGTTAATAAATATTTCAATCAATCAATCAAAAAGAGAGACATACAGAACCTACTGTTCCTTCAACTATGGGGCTTTTATTCTGTCCTTTATTCCAGTTATTCTGTCCTTTATTCCAGTTATTCTCCAGTTGTTTTGTGGACCCACAAATATATGTATTGTAAATGACCACCATCTGAAAATGTTTTGCGCCGGGGACCCCCAAAAGAGATTTGGCGCAATGCTAAAATGAATATGAATGAGTGGAGAAACAACACATGCAGAGAGATGCTTCCATACATAATGTACAGTATAATGTACAGTAGCCTACTGCGTGATACGACTGAGCAATGAGGAGCCGCGTGTCCACACAGAAATACTTTTTATAGCTGCCAGCGCTGCGCTTCTCTACCATGCATGTCAGCTGTAAAGACCTCTGCCATGCATGTCAGCTGTAAAGACCTCTACCATGCATGTCAGCTGTAAAGACCTCTGCCATGCATGTCAGCTGTAAAGACCTCTACCATGCATGTCAGCTGTGAAGACCTACCATGCATGTCAGCTGTAAAGACCTCTACCATGCATGTCAGCTGTAAAGACCTCTGCCATGCATGTCAGCTGTAAAGACCTGCCATGCATGTCAGCTGTAAAGACCTCTGCCATGCATGTCAGCTGTAAAGACCTGCCATGCATGTCAGCTGTAAAGACCTCTACCATGCATGTCAGCTGTAAAGACCTCTGCCATGCATGTCAGCTGTAAAGACCTCTACCATGCATGTCAGCTGTAAAGACCTCTGCCATGCATGTCAGCTGTAAAGACCTCTACCATGCATGTCAGCTGTAAAGACCTCTACCATGCATGTCAGCTGTAAAGACCTCTGCCATGCATGTCAGCTGTAAAGACCTGCCATGCATGTCAGCGGTAAAGACCTCTACCATGCATGTCAGCTGTAAAGACCTGCCATGCATGTCAGCTGTAAAGACCTCTGCCATGCATGTCAGCTGTAAAGACCTCTGCCATGCATGTCAGCTGTAAAGACCTCTACCATGCATGTCAGCTGTAAAGACCTCTACCATGCATGTCAGCTGTAAAGACCTCTACCATGCATGTCAGCTGTAAAGACCTCTACCATGCATGTCAGCTGTAAAGACCTCTGCCATGCATGTCAGCTGTAAAGACCTCTGCCATGCATGTCAGCTGTAAAGACCTCTACCATGCATGTCAGCGGTAAAGACCTCTGCCATGCATGTCAGCTGTAAAGACCTCTGCCATGCATGTCAGCTGTAAAGACCTCTGCCATGCATGTCAGCTGTAAAGACCTCTGCCATGCATGTCAGTGGTAAAGACCTCTACCATGCATGTCAGCGGTAAAGACCTCTGCCATGCATGTCAGCTGTAAAGACCTCTTCCATGCATGTCAGCTGTAAAGACCTCTGCCATGCATGTCAGCTGTAAAGACCTCTGCCATGCATGTCAGCTGTAAAGACCTCTACCATGCATGTCAGCGGTAAAGACCTCTGCCATGCATGTCAGCTGTAAAGACCTCTACCATGCATGTCAGCTGTAAAGACCTGCCATGCATGTCAGCGGTAAAGACCTCTGTTTCAGAGTAAAAGCGGCCATGTCTTACCGGCACCCCAGAGCTTCTATTTTGAGGGAATCCCGGCACTGATTGTGTTAATGGCGGTTTGGAAGGTAGGCTACAGTATCATCAGCGCCAGTGTACTGCTTGCCACTGATAAAGTATTAAAAAAACATTTATTGTTATATGCTTGACAATAAAACACCTTGAACCTATAATTATTACATGTCCGTGCTTGCGTGATAAATTTATAGAATTCTGTGTTCAGTGTTCAGTACACACACACACACACACACACACACACACACACACACACACACACACACACACACACACACACACACACACACACACACACACACACACACACACACACACACACACACACACACACACACACACACACACACACCACTGCGTGGACCATGTGGACGGCTTGGTAATGATTTATTACTCAACTGGATCATGAAGAGTAAACAAGGACAGGCCTTCCTTCCCCAGCGCTCTGCCGCCGAGCTGCCAGGTTGACGGGTCAAAAATAAGCCATTTAGACCCGAGATCAGGTTCTAAAAATGTCTTCTAAATCCTGACAGTTTTCTGAAAAAGCTATGTTTCCATGTCAGTCGTTCTTCGATTTTTCAAAAATAGCAGACCTACAAGCTCGTAGCGCGCCACTCGGTGGCGCGCTACGAGCTTGTAGATCTGCTATTTTTCAATAGCTAAAGCATAACATAATGCTGACACCAAAAGGGGTTCCCGCCCAAAATGGGATAAGCCATTTAGACCCGAGATCAGGTTCTACAAATGTCTTCTAAATCCTGACAGTTTTCTGAACAAATCTCATGTTTTCTATGTCAGTGGTTCTCAAACTATGTCATGTCAAGGACCCCCAGAATGATATGTATAATATGGCTGCGGACCACAACCTCAAAACATGTTCCAGGGACCTCCCCCCAGAAGCAAAGATTTGAGTTAAAAATATTCGCTCTGAAAGAATATATATTCAAAGGTTTGCGGCACGATTTTTCAAAAATAGCAGATCTACAAGCTCATAGATCTGCTATTTTTCAATAGCTAAAGTATTACATAATGCTTTAAACAACCAAAAGGGGTTCCCGCCCAGAATGGGTTAAAAATCAATCACAGGGCAGAGACGGATCAATACCCCTCCCAGTCACCGGGGGAGCCAGTAACTCATACAGGTATAGATAAGCTGCCACCAGACAGATTTGTGAGCCACTCTCTAGACCACTATCAGAGAAAGTGTGACCTCTGTATTCATCGCAAAAAAAAGAACATCCAGATGGAGAATGTGTTTCTATGCGGCGGCATCTGTGCTAAGATAGCATTGAATTTGTGCTTCTTTTTTTTTTTAATACAATTTTTATCCCTCGATTTTGTAACCCATTTTTTCACCCCTGTGCCAATTATCTAATGTGATCCTGGGCTCTCTACACACCCTCCGCCAACCTAGTCCCCATATATGGGGGACATGGGGAGAGCAACGGACTTGAACTCATGCTTCCTTCATGCCTGAGTGTCCAAGTTGCTCCTTTTACACCTGACAGTGGGGAGTTTCCATGGTTGGACGTAGTGCGTGAAAGGAACACGTTATTCCAACCAGTTCCTTTCCCCTCCCATCAGGCGCCCCGGCTGGCCAGGGGGAGGCAGTATAGAGACCAGGATTACTGCATGTTTTTTGTGAGGGTACCTACCCTAGGGGACACGGGGAGAACATGCAAACTCCACACAGAAAGGCCCTTTCGCCAACCCCGCCTCGGGTATGGGCACTGATGACGCGGAGGAGGAAACACGCCGCCAGCACCCACAGCGCCCCGAGCGGGAATCAAACCCAGGACCTTCTAGCTGTGAGGCGACAGCACTACCGACTGTGCCACCGTGCTTTATCTTCTGCTTTATTATCCTTGGAGAGCACTTTGCCTGTAAATTAGTGGCATATACCAATGATAAGAGTGCTGCAGTGCTTACAGTAGGACATTGTTGTTGTAATGGTTCCTACTCTCACCTACAGTAGGCTATGTCATCAAGTGTGTAGCCTCGGAAACCCAAACGTTTTTATTTCCAGGGAGAAAAAAAAAGTCTGGGTCCGAGTCCACTTCAATTCGACATAGAGTAGCGCAAACATCACTTACTCTCTGCTGATTTCTGATCGTCTGCACCTTTGTTAAATTGACACACACACGCACACATGTACACACACACACACACACCCCTCTCTCTCACTGTCGCTCTAAGTAATTAGTCTCATGTCGCGCAGCTGCGCATAGTTTCTCCCGGCGGATCCTGCCAGGAGCTGCCTATGCCATAAAAAGCATAGGTGAGTTCCAGGCTATGAAGTGTGGGTCTTGGCCGAAAGAATAAGGTTGTGAATACAAGTGGCCGAAATGAGTTTTATCCGACGTGTGGCTGGCATCTCCCTTAGAGATGAGGGTGAGAAGTTCATCTCCCAGAGATGAGGGTGAGAAGTTCAGGCACGAGAGAGACTCAGAGTAGAACCGCTGCTCCTTCGCCTGGAAAGGAGCCAGCTGAGGTGGTTCAGGCATCTGGTTAGGATGCCTCTCGGGCGCCTCCCTAGGGAGGTCCTCGACGCACGTCCCACTGGGAGGAGACCCCCCGGGGCAGACCAAGGATCACGTCCCACTGGGAGCAGACCCCCCGGGGCAGACCAAGGATCACGTCCCACTGGGAGCAGACCCCCCGGGGCAGACCAAGGATCACGTCCCACTGGGAGGAGACCCCGGGGCAGACCAAGGATCACGTCCCACTGGGAGGAGACCCCCCGGGGCAGACCAAGGATCACGTCCCACTGGGAGGAGACCCCGGGGCAGACCAAGGATCACGTCCCACTGGGAGCAGACCCCCCGGGGCAGACCAAGGATCACGTCCCACTGGGAGCAGACCCCCGGGGCAGACCAAGGATCACGTCCCACTGGGAGCAGACCCCCCGGGGCAGACCAAGGATCACGTCCCACTGGGAGGAGACCCCCCGGGGCAGACCAAGGATCACGTCCCACTGGGAGGAGACCCCCGGGGCAGACCAAGGATCACGTCCCCCCGGGGCAGACCAAGGATCACGTCCCACTGGGAGCAGACCCCCCAGGGGCAGACCAAGGATCACGTCCCACTGGGAGGAGACCCCGGGGCAGACCAAGGATCACGTCCCACTGGGAGGAGACCCCGGGGGGCAGACCAAGGATCACGTCCCACTGGGAGCAGACCCCCCGGGGCAGACCAAGGATCACGTCCCACTGGGAGCAGACCCCCCGGGGCAGACCAAGGATCACGTCCCACTGGGAGGAGACCCCAGTGGGACCAAGGCGCAGTTGGAGGAAACACATCGACTCACTGGCCTTGGAACGTCTCGGGATCCTCCAGGAGGAAGTCACTATTGTTGCTCTGAAGAGGGAAGTCTGGAGCTCTCTGGTGGAGCTGTTGCCCCCGCGACCCGACTACAGATAAGCGGTTGAAGATGGATGGATGGATGGATAAAATGGTTCTTTATTAGTTTTAGTTTCTTTGTGGAGAGCCTTTTAAAGAACTATAAACATTATGTTTCTGCGTACCCTGCAGCAGAGGATGTTGCAAATGCGTATCCACCGACTGTATCCCTCAAGCAAGTGAAAAGTGAAAAAAGAAAGAAGAGTTACGCAGTGCCTTTTATGAGCGGAGCGCCAGCCAGGGCCACTGACGAGAGAGTTCATTGTATGAGCGGAGCGCCAGCCAGGGCCACTGACGAGAGAGTTCATTGTATGAGCGGAGCGCCAGCCAGGGCCACTGACGAGGAGAGTTCATTGTATGAGCGGAGCGCCAGCCAGGGCCACTGACGAGGAGAGTTCATTGTATGAGCGGAGCGCCAGCCAGGGCCACTGACGAGAGAGTTCATTGTATGAGCGGAGCGCCAGCCAGGGCCACTGACGAGAGAGTTCATTGTATGAGCGGAGCGCCAGCCAGGGCCACTGACGAGAGAGTTCATTGTATGAGCGGAGCGCCAGCCAGGGCCACTGACGAGAGAGTTCATTGTATGAGCGGAGCGCCAGCCAGGGCCACTGACGAGGAGAGTTCATTGTATGAGCGGAGCGCCAGCCAGGGCCACTGACGAGGAGAGTTCATTGTATGAGCGGAGCGCCAGCCAGGGCCACTGACGAGAGAGAGTTCATTGTATGAGCGGAGCGCCAGCCAGGGCCACTGACGAGGAGAGTTCATTGTATGTTCCACAAGGGAGTCCTTCAAGATGAGATGAGGCCCCTCGGTGGCGAGGCCTCGCCTGTCCTGCGTCCGTCCGTGAGTCTGTCCGACCGCCTCCAACGGGAAACGTCTGGAGCTGAATGTTAACCCATTTAGACCAGACGTCGAAGACCTCATGTTTCTATGTCAGTGGTTCTCAATATTTCATGTCAAGGACGCCCACAAATGATCTGTATTTGGCAATATGTTGTTCCAGTGATAGGTAGATCACATGACATGCCCCTAAAGAGTATTTCATTTAAATATATTGAAGGAAAAAAACGATTAAAAAAGAAAAAAAACATTTCTCCCCCTCTATTTCCCATTCCAAGTGCATTTGTCTTATACTGTACATAATGTAACACAAACTCTACTATTCCGAAGCCCCCTCAGGTACATATTTAAACTATTTTCAGCTATGGTATAATAATTGATTTGGTGGGTAGATCTTGCCGAGCTGGTCATTTTGAAAGTAGCTCTCAAGTCAAAAAGTGTGGGCACCCCTGGGTTAAACAAACAAACCAAAAATGTTAGAGGTTAAAGTTCTATATTCTGACAGTCAGTCATTGCTAGAAATAGTGCCATTCATTCCAGGCAGTGTATCAGTGTTCAGAACAACAGCACCCCCCCCCCCCCCCCCGTCAGCAGGGCCATCACTCTGTTCCCCAGATAGCAGCTGCCAACCCCCCCCCCCCACCCCATGCTACACGCTTGC
>NC_136793.1:5392003-5549308 GCF_951216825.1 Electrona antarctica
GCTTCCATGAGGCTGCAGTCACCAGGCTGCCAATGAGGCTGCAGTCACCAGGCTTCCATGAGGTTGCAGTCACCAGACTGCCATGAGGCTGCAGTCACCAGGCTTCCATGAGGCTGCAGTCACCAGGCTGCCATGCGACTGCCATGAGGCTGCAGTCGCCAGGCTGCCATGAGGTTGCAGTCACCAGACTTCCATGAGGCTGCAGTCACCAGGCTTCCATGAGGCTGCAGTCACCAGGCTTCCATGAGGCTGCAGTCACCAGGCTGCCATGCGACTGCCATGAGGCTGCAGTCGCCAGGCTGCCATGAGGTTGCAGTCACCAGACTTCCATGAGGCTGCAGTCACCAGGCTTCCATGAGGCTGCAGTCACCAGGCTTCCATGAGGCTTCAGTCACCAGGCTTCCATGAGGCTGCGGTCACCAGGCTTCCATGAGGCTGCAGTCACCAGGCTTCCATGAGGCTGCAGTCACCAGGCTTCCATGAGGCTGCGGTCACCAGACTTCCATGAGGCTGCGGTCAACAGGCTGCCATGAGGTTGCAGTGGCCAGGCTTCCATGAGGCTGCAGTCACCAGACTTCCATGAGGCTGCAGTCACCAGACTTCCATGAGGCTGCAGTCGCCAGGCTGCCATGAGGCTGCAGTTGCCAGGCTTCCATGAGGCTGCAGTCACCAGGCTGCCATGAGGTTGCAGTGGCCAGGCTTCCATGAGGCTGCAGTCACCAGGCTTCCATGAGGCTGCAGTCACCAGGCTTCCATGAGGCTGCAGTCACCAGGCTTCCATGAGGCTGCAGTCACCAGGCTGCCATGAGGCTGCAGTCACCAGGCTTCCATGAGGCTGCAGTCACCAGGCTGCCATGAGGCTGCAGTCACCAGGCTTCCATGAGGCTGCAGTCACCAGGCTGCCATGCGACTGCCATGAGGCTGCAGTCACCAGGCTTCCATGAGGCTGCAGTCACCAGGCTGCCATGAGGCTGCAGTCACCAGGCTGCCATGAGGTTGCAGTGGCCAGGCTGCCATGAGGTTGCAGTGGCCAGGCTTCCATGAGGCTGCAGTCACCAGGCTTCCATGAGGCTGCAGTCACCAGGCTTCCATGAGGCTGCAGTCGCCAGGCTTCCATGAGGTTGCAGTCACCAGGCTTCCATGAGGCTGCAGTCGCCAGGCTTCCATGAGGTTGCAGTCACCAGGCTTCCATGAGGCTGCAGTCGCCAGGCTTCCATGAGGTTGCAGTCACCAGGCTTCCATGAGGCTGCAGTCGCCAGGCTTCCATGAGGCTGCAGTCACCAGGCTGCCATGAGGCTGCAGTCACCAGGCTTCCATGAGGCTGCAGTCGCCAGGCTGCCATGAGGCTGCAGTCACCAGGCTGCCATGCGACTGCCATGAGGCTGCAGTCACCAGGCTTCCATGAGGCTGCAGTCACCAGGCTGCCATGAGGCTGCAGTCACCAGGCTGCCATGAGGTTGCAGTGGCCAGGCTGCCATGAGGTTGCAGTGGCCAGGCTTCCATGAGGCTGCAGTCACCAGGCTTCCATGAGGCTGCAGTCACCAGGCTTCCATGAGGCTGCAGTCGCCAGGCTTCCATGAGGTTGCAGTCACCAGGCTTCCATGAGGCTGCAGTCGCCAGGCTTCCATGAGGTTGCAGTCACCAGGCTTCCATGAGGCTGCAGTCGCGATTTTGACCTTTGACCTTTCTAGTGATTTTTTCATCGCAGCGTTTTGACCTATCTAGCGATGGAAAAAAGCGCATCACGGCGTTTTAACTTTTCTTGCGATGAAAAAAGTTTTTGACCTTTGACCTTTCTAGCGATTTTTTTCATCGCGGCGTTTTAACTTTTCTTGCGATGAAAAAAGCTTGAAAGGTCAAAACGCTGCGATGCGCTTTTTTCGCTTTTGCGCCTTTTGACCTTTCTAGCGATGAAAAAAGTTTTTGACCTTTGACCTTTTTTGACCTTTGACCTTTCTAGCGACTTTTTTCATCGCTAAAAAGGTCAAAAAGCGCATCGCAGCGTTTTGACCTTTCTAGCGATGAAAACAGTTTTTGACCTTTGACCTTTTTTGACCTTTGAACTTTCTAGCGATTTTTTCATCGCAACGTTTTGACCTTTCTAGCGATGAAAAAAGCGCATCACGTCGTTTTAACTTTTCTTGTGATGAAAAGGTTTTTGACCTTTAACCTTTGACCTTTTTTGACCTTTGACCTTTCTAGCGATTTTGACCTTTGACCTTTTTGACCTTTGACCTTTCTAGCGATTTTTTTCATCGCAACGTTTTGACCTTTCTAGCGATGAAAAAAGCGCATCACGGCGTTTTAACTTTTCTTGCGATGAAAAACGTTTTTGACCTTTGACCTTTCTAGCGATTTTGACCTTTGACCTTTCTAGCGATTTTTTTCATCGCGGCGTTTTAACTTTTCTTGCGATGAAAAAAGTTTTTGATCGCTAGAAAGGTCAAAACGCCGCGATGAAAAAAATCGCTAGAAAGGTCAAAAACTCTTTTCATCGCTTGAAAGGTCAAAACGCCGCGATGCGCTTTTTTCATCGCTAGAAAGGTCAAAGCGCTGCGATGCGCTTTTTTCGCTTTTGACCTTGCTAGCGATGAAAAACGTTTTTGACCTTTGACCTTTCTAGCGATTTTGACCTTTGACCTTTCTAGCGATTTTTTTCATCGCTAAAAAGGTCAAAAAGCGCATCGCGGCGTTTTGACCTTTCTAGCGATGAAAAAAGTTTTTGACCTTTGACCTTTTTTGACCTTTGACCTTTCTAGCAATTTTTTCATCGCTAAAAAGGTCAAAAAGTGCATCACGGCGTTTTAACTTTTCTTGCGATGAAAACAGTTTTTGACCTTTGACCTTTCTAGCGATTTTTTTCATCGCGGCGTTTTAACTTTTCTTAGTTTTTCATCGCTTGAAAGGTCAAAACGCTGCGATGCGCTTTTTTCATCGCTAGAAAGAACAAAACGCCGCGATGCGCCTTTTCCGCTTTTGCGCCTTTTGACCTTTCTTGCGATGAAAAAAGTTGTTGACCTTTGACCTTTTTTGACCTTTCTAGCGACTTTTTTCATCGCAGCGTTTTGACCTTTCTAGCGATGAAAAAAGCGCATCACGGCGTTTTAACTTTTCTTGCGATGAAAAAAGTTGTTGACCTTTGACCTTTCTAGCGATTTTTTTCATCGCAGCGTTTTGACCTTTCTAGCGATGAAAAAAGCGCATCACGGCGTTTTAACTTTTCTTGCGATGAAAAAAGTTTTTGACCTTTGACCTTTTTGACCTTTGACCTTTCTAGCGATTTTTTTCATCGCAGCGTTTTGACCTTTCTAGCGATGAAAAAAGCGCATCACGGCGTTTTAACTTTTCTTGCGATGAAAAAAAAAAAAGTTTTTGACCTTTGACCTTTCTAGCGATTTTGACCTTTGACCTTTTTGACCTTTGACCTTTCTAGCGATTTTTTTCTTTGCAGCGTTTTGACCTTTCTAGCGATGAAAAAAGCGCATCGCGGCGTTTTGACCTTTCTAGCGATGAAAAAAGCGCATCGCGGCGTTTTGACCTTTCAAGCGATGACATTATTTTGACCTTTGACCTTTTTTGACCTTTGACCTTTCTAGCGATTTTTTTCATCGCTAGAAAGGTCAAAAAACGAAAAAAGTTTTTGACCTTTGACCTTTCTAGCGATTTTTTTCATCGCAGCGTTTTGACCTTTCTAGCGATGAAAAAAGCGCATCACGGCGTTTTAACTTTTCTTGCGATGAAAAACGTTTTTGACCTTTGACCTTTCTAGCGATGTTGACCTTTGACCTTTTTGACCTTTGACCTTTCTAGCGATTTTTTTCATCGCAGCGTTTTGACCTTTCTAGCGATGAAAAAAGCGCATCACGGCGTTTTAACTTTTCTTGCGATGAAAACAGTTTTTGACCTTTGACCTTTCTAGCGATTTTAAACCTTTTTGACCTTTTTGACCTTTGACCTTTCTAGCGATTCTTTTCATCGCAGCGTTTTGACCTTTCTAGCGATGAAAAAAGCGCATCACGGCGTTTTAACTTTTCTTGCGATGAAAACAGTTTTTGACCTTTGACCTTTCTAGCGATTTTGACCTTTGACCTTTTTGACCTTTGACCTTTCTAGCGATTTTTTTTATCGCAGCGTTTCTACCTTTCTAGCGATGAAAAAATTTCATCACGGCGTTTTAACTTTTCTTGCGATGAAAAACGTTTTTGACCTTTGACCTTTCTAGCGATTTTGACCTTTGACCTTTTTGACCTTTGACCTTTCTAGCGATTTTTTTTCATCGCAGCGTTTTGACCTTTCTAGCGATGAATAAAAGCGCATCACGGCGTTTTAACTTTTCTTGCAAAAAAAACGTTTTTGACCTTTGACCTTTCTAGCGATTTTGACCTTTGACCTTTCTAGCGATTTTTTTCATCGCAGCGTTTTGACCTTTCTAGCGATGAAAAAAGCGCATCACGGCGTTTTAACTTTTCTTGCGATGAAAAAAGTTTTTGACCTTTGACCTTTCTAGCGATTTTGACCTTTGACCTTTTTGACCTTTGACCTTTCTAGCGATTTTTTTCATCGCAGCGTTTTGACCTTTCTAGCGATGAAAAAGCGCATCACGGCGTTTTAACTTTTCTTGCGATGAAAAAAGTTTTGACCTTTGACCTTTCTAGCGATTTTGACATTTGACCTTTCTAGCGATTTTTTTCATCGCAGCGTTTTGACCTTTCTAGCGATGAAAAAAGCGCATCACTGCGTTTTAACTTTTCTTGCGATGAAAAAAGTTTTTTGACCTTTTGACCTTTGACCTTTTGACCTTTGACCTTTCTAGCGTTTTGACCTTTGACCTTTCTAGCGTTTTGACCTTTGACCTTTCTAGCGATGAAAAAAGCGCATCGTGGCGTTTTGACCTTTCTAGCGATGAAAAAAGCGCATCGTGGCATTTGGACCTTTCTAGCGATTTGACCTTTTGACCTTTGACCTTTTGACCTTTGACCTTTCTAGCGATGAAAAAGCGCATCGTGGCGTTTTGACCATTCTAGCGATGAAAAAAAGCGCATCGTGGCATTTGGACCTTTCTAGCGATTTGACCTTTGACCTTTTGACCTTTTGACCTTTGACCTCTCTAGCGTTTTGACCTTTGACCTTTCTAGCGATGAAAAAAGCGCATCGTGGCCAAAAAAAAGCAGTTTTCTATGCATTTCAGGGGTACTGTGTGGTTTTTTGAACCCCCAATTTTTTTATTGGCTGTGCCAAAAAAAAGCAGTTTTCTATGCATTTCAGGGGTACTGTGGGGTTTTTTGAACCCCCAATTTTTTTATTGGCTGTGCAAAAAAAAAGCAGTTTTCTATGCATTTCAGGGGTACTGTGGGGTTTTTTGAACCCCCAATTGTTTTATTGGCTGTGCCAAAAAAAAGCAGTTTTCTATGCATTTCAGGGGTACTGTGGGGTTTTTTGAACCCCCAATTTTTTTATTGGCTGTGCCAAAAAAAAGCAGTTTTCTATGCATTTCAGGGGTACTGTGGGGTTTTTTGAACCCCCAATTTTTTTATTGGCTGTGCCAAAAAAAAGCAGTTTTCTATGCATTTCAGGGGTACTGTGGGGTTTTTTGAACCCCCAATTGTTTTATTGGCTGTGCCAAAAAAAAGCAGTTTTCTATGCATTTCAGGGGTACTGTGGGGTTTTTTGAACCCCCGATTTTTTTATTGGCTGTGCCAAAAAAAAGCAGTTTTCTATGCATTTCAGGGGTACTGTGGGGTTTTTTGAACCCCCAATTTTTGTATTGGCTGTGCAAAAAAAAGCAGTTTTCTATGCATTTCAGGGGTACTGTGGGGTTTTTTGAACCCCCAATTTTTTTATTGGCTGTGTCAAAAAAAAAGCAGTTTTCTATGCATTTCAGGGGTACTGTGGGGTTTTTTGAACCCCCAATTTTTGTATTGGCTGTGCCAAAAAAAAGCAGTTTTCTATGCATTTCAGGGGTACTGTGGGGTTTTTTGAACCCCCAATTTTTGTATTGGCTGTGCAAAAAAAAAGCAGTTTTCTATGCATTTCAGGGGTACTGTGGGGTTTTTTGAACCCCCAATTTTTTTATTGGCTGTGCCAAAAAAAAAAGCAGTTTTCTATGCATTTCAGGGGTACTGTGGGGTTTTTTGAACCCCCAATTGTTTTATTGGCTGTGCCAAAAAAAAGCAGTTTTCTATGCATTTCAGGGGTACTGTGGGGTTTTTTGAACCCCCAATTTTTTTATTGGCTGTGCCAAAAAAAAGCAGTTTTCTATGCATTTCAGGGGTACTGTGGGGTTTTTTGAACCCCCAATTGTTTTATTGGCTGTGCAAAAAAAAAGCAGTTTTCTATGCATTTCAGGGGTACTGTGGGGTTTTTTGAACCCCCGATTTTTTTATTGGCTGTGCCAAAAAAAAGCAGTTTCTATGCATTTCAGGGGTACTGTGGGGTTTTTTGAACCCCCAATTGTTTTATTGGCTGTGCCAAAAAAAAACAGTTTTCTATGCATTTCAGGGGTACTGTGGGGTTTTTTGAACCCCCGATTTTTTTATTGGCTGTGCCAAAAAAAAGCAGTTTTCTATGCATTTCAGGGGTACTGTGGGGTTTTTTGAACCCCCAATTTTTGTATTGGCTGTGCAAAAAAAAGCAGTTTTCTATGCATTTCAGGGGTACTGTGGGGTTTTTTGAACCCCCAATTTTTTTATTGGCTGTGTAAAAAAAAAGCAGTTTTCTATGCATTTCAGGGGTACTGTGGGGTTTTTTGAACCCCCAATTTTTGTATTGGCTGTGCCAAAAAAAAGCAGTTTTCTATGCATTTCAGGGGTACTGTGGGGTTTTTTGAACCCCCAATTTTTTTATTGGCTGTGCCAAAAAAAAGCAGTTTTCTATGCATTTCAGGGGTACTGTGGGGTTTTTTGAACCCCCAATTTTTTTATTGGCTGTGCCAAAAAAAAGCAGTTTTCTATGCATTTCAGGGGTACTGTGGGGTTTTTTGAACCCCCAATTTTTTTATTGGCTGTGCAAAAAAAAAGCAGTTTTCTATGCATTTCAGGGGTACTGTGGGGTTTTTTGAACCCCCAATTTTTGGGGGTTCAAAAAACCTTTGACCTTTCTAGCGATGAAAAAAGCGCATCGTGGCGTTTTGACCTTTCTAGCGATGAAAAAAGCGCATCGTGGCCAAAAAAAAGCAGTTTTCTATGCATTTCAGGGGTACTGTGGGGTTTTTTGAACCCCCAATTTTTGTATTGGCTGTGCCAAAAAAAAGCAGTTTTCTATGCATTTCAGGGGTACTGTGGGGTTTTTTGAACCCCCAATTTTTTTATTGGCTGTGTAAAAAAAAAGCAGTTTTCTATGCATTTCAGGGGTACTGTGGGGTTTTTTGAACCCCCAATTGTTTTATTGGCTGTGCCAAAAAAAAGCAGTTTTCTATGCATTTCAGGGGTACTGTGGGGTTTTTTGAACCCCCAATTTTTTTATTGGCTGTGCCAAAAAAAAGCAGTTTTCTATGCATTTCAGGGGTACTGTGGGGTTTTTTGAACCCCCAATTTTTTTATTGGCTGTGCCAAAAAAAAGCAGTTTTCTATGCATTTCAGGGGTACTGTGGGGTTTTTTGAACCCCCAATTGTTTTATTGGCTGTGCCAAAAAAAAGCAGTTTTCTATGCATTTCAGGGGTACTGTGGGGTTTTTTGAACCCCCGATTTTTTTATTGGCTGTGCCAAAAAAAAGCAGTTTTCTATGCATTTCAGGGGTACTGTGGGGTTTTTTGAACCCCCAATTTTTGTATTGGCTGTGCAAAAAAAAGCAGTTTTCTATGCATTTCAGGGGTACTGTGGGGTTTTTTGAACCCCCAATTTTTTTATTGGCTGTGTCAAAAAAAAGCAGTTTTCTATGCATTTCAGGGGTACTGTGGGGTTTTTTGAACCCCCAATTTTTGTATTGGCTGTGCCAAAAAAAAGCAGTTTTCTATGCATTTCAGGGGTACTGTGGGGTTTTTTGAACCCCCAATTTTTGTATTGGCTGTGCCAAAAAAAAGCAGTTTTCTATGCATTTCAGGGGTACTGTGGGGTTTTTTTAACCCCCAATTTTTTTATTGGCTGTGCCAAAAAAAGCAGTTTTCTATGCATTTCAGGGGTACTGTGGGGTTTTTTGAACCCCCAATTTTTGTATTGGCTGTGCCAAAAAAAAGCAGTTTTCTATGCATTTCAGGGGTACTGTGGGGTTTTTTGAACCCCCAATTTTTTTATTGGCTGTGCAAAAAAAAAGCAGTTTTCTATGCATTTCAGGGGTACTGTGGGGTTTTTTGAACCCCCAATTTTTGGGGGTTCAAAAAACCTTTGACCTTTCTAGCGATGAAAAAAGCGCATCGTGGCGTTTTCACCTTTATAGTGATTTGACCTTTTGACCTTTGACCTTTTGACCTTTTGACCTTTGACCTTTGACCTTTCTAGCGTTTTGACCTTTGACCTTTCTAGCGATGAAAAGGCGCATCGTGGCGTTTTGAAAAAACGCATGGTGGCATTTTGACCTTTCTATCGATTTGACCTTTGACCTTTTGACCTTTGACCTTTCTAGCGTTTTGACCTTTGACCTTTCTAGCGATGAAAAAAGCGCATCGTGGCCAAAAAAAAGCAGTTTTCTATGCATTTCAGGGGTACTGTGGGGTTTTTTGAACCCCCAATTGTTGTATTGGCTGTGCCAAAAAAAAGCAGTTTTCTATGCATTTCAGGGGTACTGTGGGGTTTTTTGAACCCCCAATTTTTTTATTGGCTGTGTAAAAAAAAAGCAGTTTTCTATGCATTTCAGGGGTACTGTGGGGTTTTTTGAACCCCCAATTGTTTTATTGGCTGTGCCAAAAAAAAGCAGTTTTCTATGCATTTCAGGGGTACTGTGGGGTTTTTTGAACCCCCAATTTTTTTATTGGCTGTGCCAAAAAAAAGCAGTTTTCTATGCATTTCAGGGGTACTGTGGGGTTTTTTGAACCCCCAATTTTTTTATTGGCTGTGCCAAAAAAAAGCAGTTTTCTATGCATTTCAGGGGTACTGTGGGGTTTTTTGAACCCCCAATTGTTTTATTGGCTGTGCCAAAAAAAAGCAGTTTTCTATGCATTTCAGGGGTACTGTGGGGTTTTTTGAACCCCCGATTTTTTTATTGGCTGTGTCAAAAAAAAGCAGTTTTCTATGCATTTCAGGGGTACTGTGGGGTTTTTTGAACCCCCAATTTTTGTATTGGCTGTGCCAAAAAAAAGCAGTTTTCTATGCATTTCAGGGGTACTGTGGGGTTTTTTGAACCCCCAATTTTTGTATTGGCTGTGCAAAAAAAAAGCAGTTTTCTATGTATTTCAGGGGTACTGTGGGGTTTTTTGAACCCCCAATTTTTTTATTGGCTGTGCCAAAAAAAAGCAGTTTTCTATGCATTTCAGGGGTACTGTGGGGTTTTTTGAACCCCCAATTGTTTTATTGGCTGTGCCAAAAAAAAGCAGTTTTCTATGCATTTCAGGGGTACTGTGGGGTTTTTTGAACCCCCAATTTTTTTATTGGCTGTGCCAAAAAAAAGCAGTTTTCTATGCATTTCAGGGGTACTGTGGGGTTTTTTGAACCCCCAATTGTTTTATTGGCTGTGCCAAAAAAAAGCAGTTTTCTATGCATTTCAGGGGTACTGTGGGGTTTTTTGAACCCCCGATTTTTTTATTGGCTGTGCCAAAAAAAAGCAGTTTTCTATGCATTTCAGGGGTACTGTGGGGTTTTTTGAACCCCCAATTGTTTTATTGGCTGTGCCAAAAAAAAACAGTTTTCTATGCATTTCAGGGGTACTGTGGGGTTTTTTGAACCCCCGATTTTTTTATTGGCTGTGCCAAAAAAAAGCAGTTTTCTATGCATTTCAGGGGTACTGTGGGGTTTTTTGAACCCCCAATTTTTGTATTGGCTGTGCAAAAAAAAGCAGTTTTCTATGCATTTCAGGGGTACTGTGGGGTTTTTTGAACCCCCAATTTTTTTATTGGCTGTGTCAAAAAGAAGCAGTTTTCTATGCATTTCAGGGGTACTGTGGGGTTTTTTGAACCCCCAATTTTTGTATTGGCTGTGCCAAAAAAAAGCAGTTTTCTATGCATTTCAGGGGTACTGTGGGGTTTTTTGAACCCCCAATTTTTTTATTGGCTGTGCCAAAAAAAAGCAGTTTTCTATGCATTTCAGGGGTACTGTGGGGTTTTTTGAACCCCCAATTTTTTTATTGGCTGTGCCAAAAAAAAGCAGTTTTCTATGCATTTCAGGGGTACTGTGGGGTTTTTTGAACCCCCAATTTTTGGGGGTTCAAAAAACCTTTGACCTTTCTAGCGATGAAAAAAGCGCATCGTGGCGTTTTGACCTTTCTAGCGATGAAAAAAGCGCATCGTGGCCAAAAAAAAGCAGTTTTCTATGCATTTCAGGGGTACTGTGGGGTTTTTTGAACCCCCAATTTTTGTATTGGCTGTGCCAAAAAAAAAGCAGTTTTCTATGCATTTCAGGGGTACTGTGGGGTTTTTTGAACCCCCAATTTTTTTATTGGCTGTGTAAAAAAAAAGCAGTTTTCTATGCATTTCAGGGGTACTGTGGGGTTTTTTGAACCCCCAATTGTTTTATTGGCTGTGCCAAAAAAAAGCAGTTTTCTATGCATTTCAGGGGTACTGTGGGGTTTTTTGAACGCCCAATTTTTTTATTGGCTGTGCCAAAAAAAAGCAGTTTTCTATGCATTTCAGGGGTACTGTGGGGTTTTTTGAACCCCCAATTTTTTTATTGGCTGTGCCAAAAAAAAGCAGTTTTCTATGCATTTCAGGGGTACTGTGGGGTTTTTTGAACCCCCAATTTTTTTATTGGCTGTGCCAAAAAAAAGCAGTTTTCTATGCATTTCAGGGGTACTGTGGGGTTTTTTGAACCCCCGATTTTTTTATTGGCTGTGCCAAAAAAAAGCAGTTTTCTATGCATTTCAGGGGTACTGTGGGGTTTTTTGAACCCCCAATTTTTGTATTGGCTGTGCAAAAAAAAGCAGTTTTCTATGCATTTCAGGGGTACTGTGGGGTTTTTTGAACCCCCAATTTTTTTATTGGCTGTGTCAAAAAAAAAGCAGTTTTCTATGCATTTCAGGGGTACTGTGGGGTTTTTTGAACCCCCAATTTTTGTATTGGCTGTGCCAAAAAAAAGCAGTTTTCTATGCATTTCAGGGGTACTGTGGGGTTTTTTGAACCCCCAATTTTTGTATTGGCTGTGCCAAAAAAAAGCAGTTTTCTATGCATTTCAGGGGTACTGTGGGGTTTTTTGAACCCCCAATTTTTTTATTGGCTGTGCCAAAAAAAAGCAGTTTTCTATGCATTTCAGGGGTACTGTGGGGTTTTTTGAACCCCCAATTTTTTTATTGGCTGTGCCAAAAAAAGCAGTTTTCTATGCATTTCAGGGGTACTGTGGGGTTTTTTGAACCCCCAATTTTTGTATTGGCTGTGCCAAAAAAAAGCAGTTTTCTATGCATTTCAGGGGTACTGTGGGGTTTTTTGAACCCCCAATTTTTTTATTGGCTGTGCAAAAAAAAAGCAGTTTTCTATGCATTTCAGGGGTACTGTGGGGTTTTTTGAACCCCCAATTTTTGGGGGTTCAAAAAACCTTTGACCTTTCTAGCGATGAAAAAAGCGCATCGTGGCGTTTTCACCTTTATAGTGATTTGACCTTTTGACCTTTGACCTTTTGACCTTTTGACCTTTGACCTTTGACCTTTCTAGCGTTTTGACCTTTGACCTTTCTAGCGATGAAAAGGCGCATCGTGGCGTTTTGAAAAAAACGCATGGTGGCATTTTGACCTTTCTATCGATTTGACCTTTGACCTTTTGACCTTTGACCTTTTGACCTTTGACCTTTCTAGCGTTTTGACCTTTGACCTTTCTAGCGATGAAAAAAGCGCATCGTGGCGTTTTGACCTTTCTAGCGATGAAAAAAAGCGCATCGTGGCATTTGGACCTTTCTAGCGATTTGACTTTTTGACCTTTGACCTTTTGACCTTTGACCTTTTGACCTTTGACCTTTCTAGCGTTTTGACCTTTGACCTTTCTAGCGATGAAAAAAGCGCATCGTGGCCAAAAAAAAGCAGTTTTCTATGCATTTCAGGGGTACTGTGGGGTTTTTTGAACCCCCAATTGTTTTATTGGCTGTGCCAAAAAAAAGCAGTTTTCTATGCATTTCAGGGGTACTGTGGGGTTTTTTGAACCCCCAATTTTTTTATTGGCTGTGCCAAAAAAAAGCAGTTTTCTATGCATTTCAGGGGTACTGTGGGGTTTTTTGAACCCCCAATTTTTTTATTGGCTGTGCCAAAAAAAAGCAGTTTTCTATGCATTTCAGGGGTACTGTGGGGTTTTTTGAACCCCCAATTGTTTTATTGGCTGTGCCAAAAAAAAGCAGTTTTCTATGCATTTCAGGGGTACTGTGGGGTTTTTTGAACCCCCGATTTTTTTATTGGCTGTGTCAAAAAAAAGCAGTTTTCTATGCATTTCAGGGGTACTGTGGGGTTTTTTGAACCCCCAATTTTTGTATTGGCTGTGCCAAAAAAAAGCAGTTTTCTATGCATTTCAGGGGTACTGTGGGTTTTTTTGAACCCCCAATTTTTGTATTGGCTGTGCAAAAAAAAAGCAGTTTTCTATGCATTTCAGGGGTACTGTGGGGTTTTTTGAACCCCCAATTTTTTTATTGGCTGTGCCAAAAAAAAGCAGTTTTCTATGCATTTCAGGGGTACTGTGGGGTTTTTTGAACCCCCAATTTTTGTATTGGCTGTGCCAAAAAAAAGCAGTTTTCTATGCATTTCAGGGGTACTGTGGGGTTTTTTGAACCCCCAATTTTTGTATTGGCTGTGCAAAAAAAAAGCAGTTTTCTATGCATTTCAGGGGTACTGTGGGGTTTTTTGAACCCCCAATTTTTGTATTGGCTGTGCCAAAAAAAAGCAGTTTTCTATGCATTTCAGGGGTACTGTGGGGTTTTTTGAACCCCCAATTTTTTTATTGGCTGTGTAAAAAAAAAGCAGTTTTCTATGCATTTCAGGGGTACTGTGGGGTTTTTTGAACCCCCAATTGTTTTATTGGCTGTGCCAAAAAAAAGCAGTTTTCTATGCATTTCAGGGGTACTGTGGGGTTTTTTGAACCCCCAATTTTTTTATTGGCTGTGCCAAAAAAAAGCAGTTTTCTATGCATTTCAGGGGTACTGTGGGGTTTTTTGAACCCCCAATTTTTTTATTGGCTGTGCCAAAAAAAAGCAGTTTTCTATGCATTTCAGGGGTACTGTGGGGTTTTTTGAACCCCCAATTGTTTTATTGGCTGTGCCAAAAAAAAGCAGTTTTCTATGCATTTCAGGGGTACTGTGGGGTTTTTTGAACCCCCGATTTTTTTATTGGCTGTGTCAAAAAAAAGCAGTTTTCTATGCATTTCAGGGGTACTGTGGGGTTTTTTGAACCCCCAATTTTTGTATTGGCTGTGCCAAAAAAAAGCAGTTTTCTATGCATTTCAGGGGTACTGTGGGGTTTTTTGAACCCCCAATTTTTGTATTGGCTGTGCAAAAAAAAAGCAGTTTTCTATGCATTTCAGGGGTACTGTGGGGTTTTTTGAACCCCCAATTTTTTTATTGGCTGTGCCAAAAAAAAGCAGTTTTCTATGCATTTCAGGGGTACTGTGGGGTTTTTTGAACCCCCAATTTTTGTATTGGCTGTGCCAAAAAAAAGCAGTTTTCTATGCATTTCAGGGGTACTGTGGGGTTTTTTGAACCCCCAATTTTTGTATTGGCTGTGCAAAAAAAAAGCAGTTTTCTATGCATTTCAGGGGTACTGTGGGGTTTTTTGAACCCCCAATTTTTTTATTGGCTGTGCCAAAAAAAAGCAGTTTTCTATGCATTTCAGGGGTACTGTGGGGTTTTTTGAACCCCCAATTGTTTTATTGGCTGTGCCAAAAAAAAGCAGTTTTCTATGCATTTCAGGGGTACTGTGGGGTTTTTTGAACCCCCAATTTTTTTATTGGCTATGCCAAAAAAAAGCAGTTTTCTATGCATTTCAGGGGTACTGTGGGGTTTTTTGAACCCCCAATTGTTTTATTGGCTGTGCCAAAAAAAAGCAGTTTTCTATGCATTTCAGGGGTACTGTGGGGTTTTTTGAACCCCCAATTTTTGTATTGGCTGTGCAAAAAAAAAGCAGTTTTCTATGCATTTCAGGGGTACTGTGGGGTTTTTTGAACCCCCAATTTTTTTATTGGCTGTGCCAAAAAAAAGCAGTTTTCTATGCATTTCAGGGGTACTGTGGGGTTTTTTGAACCCCCAATTTTTGTATTGGCTGTGCCAAAAAAAAGCAGTTTTCTATGCATTTCAGGGGTACTGTGGGGTTTTTTGAACCCCCAATTTTTGTATTGGCTGTGCAAAAAAAAAGCAGTTTTCTATGCATTTCAGGGGTACTGTGGGGTTTTTTGAACCCCCAATTTTTTTATTGGCTGTGCCAAAAAAAAGCAGTTTTCTATGCATTTCAGGGGTACTGTGGGGTTTTTTGAACCCCCAATTGTTTTATTGGCTGTGCCAAAAAAAAGCAGTTTTCTATGCATTTCAGGGGTACTGTGGGGTTTTTTGAACCCCCAATTTTTTTATTGGCTGTGCCAAAAAAAAGCAGTTTTCTATGCATTTCAGGGGTACTGTGGGGTTTTTTGAACCCCCAATTGTTTTATTGGCTGTGCCAAAAAAAAGCAGTTTTCTATGCATTTCAGGGGTACTGTGGGGTTTTTTGAACCCCCAATTGTTTTATTGGCTGTGCCAAAAAAAAACAGTTTTCTATGCATTTCAGGGGTACTGTGGGGTTTTTTGAACCCCCGATTTTTTTATTGGCTGTGCCAAAAAAAAGCAGTTTTCTATGCATTTCAGGGGTACTGTGGGGTTTTTTGAACCCCCAATTTTTGTATTGGCTGTGCAAAAAAAAGCAGTTTTCTATGCATTTCAGGGGTACTGTGGGGTTTTTTGAACCCCCAATTTTTTTATTGGCTGTGTAAAAAAAAAGCAGTTTTCTATGCATTTCAGGGGTACTGTGGGGTTTTTTGAACCCCCAATTTTTGTATTGGCTGTGCCAAAAAAAAGCAGTTTTCTATGCATTTCAGGCATATGCATTGCATTTTTTTTGAACCCCCAATTTTTTTATTGGCTGTGCCAAAAAAAAGCAGTTTTCTATGCATTTCAGGGGTACTGTGGGGTTTTTTGAACCCCCAATTTTTTTATTGGCTGTGCCAAAAAAAAGCAGTTTTCTATGCATTTCAGGGGTACTGTGGGGTTTTTTGAACCCCCAATTTTTTTATTGGCTGTGCAAAAAAAAAGCAGTTTTCTATGCATTTCAGGGGTACTGTGGGGTTTTTTGAACCCCCAATTTTTGGGGGTTCAAAAAACCTTTGACCTTTCTAGCGATGAAAAAAGCGCATCGTGGCGTTTTGACCTTTCTAGCGATGAAAAAAGCGCATCGTGGCCAAAAAAAAGCAGTTTTCTATGCATTTCAGGGGTACTGTGGGGTTTTTTGAACCCCCAATTTTTGTATTGGCTGTGCCAAAAAAAAGCAGTTTTCTATGCATTTCAGGGGTACTGTGGGGTTTTTTGAACCCCCAATTTTTTTATTGGCTGTGTAAAAAAAAAGCAGTTTTCTATGCATTTCAGGGGTACTGTGGGGTTTTTTGAACCCCCAATTGTTTTATTGGCTGTGCCAAAGAAAAGCAGTTTTCTATGCATTTCAGGGGTACTGTGGGGTTTTTTGAACCCCCAATTTTTTTATTGGCTGTGCCAAAAAAAAGCAGTTTTCTATGCATTTCAGGGGTACTGTGGGGTTTTTTGAACCCCCAATTTTTTTATTGGCTGTGCCAAAAAAAAGCAGTTTTCTATGCATTTCAGGGGTACTGTGGGGTTTTTTGAACCCCCAATTGTTTTATTGGCTGTGCCAAAAAAAAGCAGTTTTCTATGCATTTCAGGGGTACTGTGGGGTTTTTTGAACCCCCGATTTTTTTATTGGCTGTGCCAAAAAAAAGCAGTTTTCTATGCATTTCAGGGGTACTGTGGGGTTTTTTGAACCCCCAATTTTTGTATTGGCTGTGCAAAAAAAAGCAGTTTTCTATGCATTTCAGGGGTACTGTGGGGTTTTTTGAACCCCCAATTTTTTTATTGGCTGTGTAAAAAAAAAGCAGTTTTCTATGCATTTCAGGGGTACTGTGGGGTTTTTTGAACCCCCAATTTTTGTATTGGCTGTGCCAAAAAAAAGCAGTTTTCTATGCATTTCAGGGGTACTGTGGGGTTTTTTGAACCCCCAATTTTTGTATTGGCTGTGCCAAAAAAAAGCAGTTTTCTATGCATTTCAGGGGTACTGTGGGGTTTTTTGAACCCCCAATTTTTTTATTGGCTGTGCCAAAAAAAAAGCAGTTTTCTATGCATTTCAGGGGTACTGTGGGGTTTTTTGAACCCCCAATTTTTTTATTGGCTGTGCCAAAAAAAAGCAGTTTTCTATGCATTTCAGGGGTACTGTGGGGTTTTTTGAACCCCCAATTTTTGTATTGGCTGTGCCAAAAAAAAGCAGTTTCTATGCATTTCAGGGGTACTGTGGGGTTTTTTGAACCCCCAATTTTTGGGGGTTCAAAAAACCTTTGACCTTTCTAGCGATGAAAAAAGCGCATCGTGGCGTTTTCACCTTTATAGTGATTTGACCTTTTGACCTTTGACCTTTTGACCTTTTGACCTTTGACCTTTCTAGCGTTTTGACCTTTGACCTTTCTAGCGATGAAAAGGCGCATCGTGGCGTTTTGAAAAAAACGCATGGTGGCATTTTGACCTTTCTATCGATTTGACCTTTGACCTTTTGACCTTTTGACCTTTGACCTTTCTAGCGTTTTGACCTTTGACCTTTCTAGCGATGAAAAAAGCGCATCGTGGCGTTTTGACCTTTCTAGCGATGAAAAAAAGCGCATCGTGGCATTTGGACCTTTCTAGCGATTTGACTTTTTGACCTTTGACCTTTTGACCTTTGACCTTTTGACCTTTGACCTTTCTAGCGTTTTGACCTTTGACCTTTCTAGCGATGAAAAAAGCGCATCGTGGCCAAAAAAAAGCAGTTTTCTATGCATTTCAGGGGTACTGTGGGGTTTTTTGAACCCCCAATTGTTTTATTGGCTGTGCCAAAAAAAAGCAGTTTTCTATGCATTTCAGGGGTACTGTGGGGTTTTTTGAACCCCCAATTTTTTTATTGGAAAGCAGTTTTCTATGCATTTCAGGGGTACTGTGGGGTTTTTTGAACCCCCAATTGTTTTATTGGCTGTGCCAAAAAAAAGCAGTTTTCTATGCATTTCAGGGGTACTGTGGGGTTTTTTGAACCCCCGATTTTTTTATTGGCTGTGCCAAAAAAAAGCAGTTTTCTATGCATTTCAGGGGTACTGTGGGGTTTTTTGAACCCCCAATTGTTTTATTGGCTGTGCCAAAAAAAAACAGTTTTCTATGCATTTCAGGGGTACTGTGGGGTTTTTTGAACCCCCGATTTTTGTATTGGCTGTGCCAAAAAAAAGCAGTTTTCTATGCATTTCAGGGGTACTGTGGGGTTTTTTGAACCCCCAATTTTTGTATTGGCTGTGCAAAAAAAAGCAGTTTTCTATGCATTTCAGGGGTACTGTGGGGTTTTTTGAACCCCCAATTTTTTTATTGGCTGTGTCAAAAAAAAGCAGTTTTCTATGCATTTCAGGGGTACTGTGGGGTTTTTTGAACCCCCAATTTTTGTATTGGCTGTGCCAAAAAAAAGCAGTTTTCTATGCATTTCAGGGGTACTGTGGGGTTTTTTGAACCCCCAAATTTTTTATTGGCTGTGCCAAAAAAAAGCAGTTTTCTATGCATTTCAGGGGTACTGTGGGGTTTTTTGAACCCCCAATTTTTTTATTGGCTGTGCCAAAAAAAAGCAGTTTTCTATGCATTTCAGGGGTACTGTGGGGTTTTTTGAACCCCCAATTTTTTTATTGGCTGTGCAAAAAAAAGCAGTTTTCTATGCATTTCAGGGGTACTGTGGGGTTTTTTGAACCCCCAATTTTTGGGGGTTCAAAAAACCTTTGACCTTTCTAGCGATGAAAAAAGCGCATCGTGGCGTTTTGACCTTTCTAGCGATGAAAAAAGCGCATCGTGGCATTTTGACCTTTCTAGCGATTTGAACTTTTGACCTTTGACCTTTTGACCTTTGACCTTTTGACCTTTGACCTTTCTAGCGTTTTTACCTTTGACCTTTCTAGCGATGAAAAGGCGCATCGTGGCGTTTTGAAAAAAACGCATGGTGGCATTTTGACCTTTCTATCGATTTGACCTTTTGACCTTTGACCTTTTGACATTTGACCTTTCTAGCGTTTTTACCTTTGACCTTTCTAGCGTTTTGACCTTTGACCTTTCTAGCGATGAAAAAAGCGCATCGTGGCGTTTTGACCTTTCTAGCGAAGAAAAAAGCGCATCGTGGCATTTGGACCTTTCTAGCGATTTGACCTTTGACCTTTTGACCTTTGACCTTTTGACCTTTCTAGCGTTTTGACCTTTGACCTTTCTAGCGATGAAAAAAGCGCATCGTGGCGTTTTGACCTTTCTAGCGATGAAAAAAGCGCATCGTGGCATTTGGACCTTTCTAGCGATTTGACTTTTTGACCTTTGACCTTTTGACCTTTGACCTTTCTAGCGTTTTGACCTTTGACCTTTCTAGCGATGAAAAAAGCGCATCGTGGCCAAAAAAAAGCAGTTTTCTATGCATTTCAGGGGTACTGTGGGGTTTTTTGAACCCCCAATTTTTGTATTGGCTGTGCCAAAAAAAAGCAGTTTTCTATGCATTTCAGGGGTACTGTGGGGTTTTTTGAACCCCCAATTTTTTTATTGGCTGTGTAAAAAAAAAAGCAGTTTTCTATGCATTTCAGGGGTACTGTGGGGTTTTTTGAACCCCCAATTGTTTTATTGGCTGTGCCAAAAAAAAGCAGTTTTCTATGCATTTCAGGGGTACTGTGGGGTTTTTTGAACCCCCAATTTTTTTATTGGCTGTGCCAAAAAAAAGCAGTTTTCTATGCATTTCAGGGGTACTGTGGGGTTTTTTGAACCCCCAATTTTTTTATTGGCTGTGCCAAAACAAAGCAGTTTTCTATGCATTTCAGGGGTACTGTGGGGTTTTTTGAACCCCCAATGGTTTTATTGGCTGTGCCAAAAAAAAGCAGTTTTCTATGCATTTCAGGGGTACTGTGGGGTTTTTTGAACCCCCGATTTTTTTATTGGCTGTGCCAAAAAAAAGCAGTTTTCTATGCATTTCAGGGGTACTGTGGGGTTTTTTGAACCCCCAATTTTTGTATTGGCTGTGCCAAAAAAAAGCAGTTTTCTATGCATTTCAGGGGTACTGTGGGGTTTTTTGAACCCCCAATTGTTTTATTGGCTGTGCCAAAAAAAAGCAGTTTTCTATGCATTGCAGGGGTACTGTGGGGTTTTTTGAACCCCCGATTTTTTTATTGGCTGTGCCAAAAAAAAGCAGTTTTCTATGCATTTCAGGGGTACTGTGGGGTTTTTTGAACCCCCAATTGTTTTATTGGCTGTGCCAAAAAAAAGCAGTTTTCTATGCATTTCAGGGGTACTGTGGGGTTTTTTGAACCCCCGATTTTTTTATTGGCTGTGCCAAAAAAAAGCAGTTTTCTATGCATTTCAGGGGTACTGTGGGGTTTTTTGAACCCCCAATTTTTGTATTGGCTGTGCAAAAAAAAGCAGTTTTCTATGCATTTCAGGGGTACTGTGGGGTTTTTTGAACCCCCAATTTTTTTATTGGCTGTGTCAAAAAAAAGCAGTTTTCTATGCATTTCAGGGGTACTGTGGGGTTTTTTGAACCCCCAATTTTTGTATTGGCTGTGCCAAAAAAAAGCAGTTTTCTATGCATTTCAGGGGTACTGTGGGGTTTTTTGAACCCCCAATTTTTGTATTGGCTGTGCAAAAAAAAAGCAGTTTTCTATGCATTTCAGGGGTACTGTGGGGTTTTTTGAACCCCCAATTTTTTTATTGGCTGTGCAAAAAAAAGCAGTTTTCTATGCATTTCAGGGGTACTGTGGGGTTTTTTGAACCCCCAATTTTTTTATTGGCTGTGTAAAAAAAAAGCAGTTTTCTATGCATTTCAGGGGTACTGTGGGGTTTTTTGAACCCCCAATTGTTTTATTGGCTGTGCCAAAACAAAGCAGTTTTCTATGCATTTCAGGGGTACTGTGGGGTTTTTTGAACCCCCAATTTTTTTATTGGCTGTGCCAAAAAAAAGCAGTTTTCTATGCATTTCAGGGGTACTGTGGGGTTTTTTGAACCCCCAATTGTTTTATTGGCTGTGCCAAAAAAAAGCAGTTTTCTATGCATTTCAGGGGTACTGTGGGGTTTTTTGAACCCCCAATTTTTTTATTGGCTGTGCAAAAAAAAGCAGTTTTCTATGCATTTCAGGGGTACTGTGGGGTTTTTTGAACCCCCAATTTTTTTATTGGCTATGCCAAAAAAAAGCAGTTTTCTATGCATTTCAGGGGTACTGTGGGGTTTTTTGAACCCCCAATTTTTTTATTGGCTGTGCAAAAAAAAAGCAGTTTTCTATGCATTTCAGGGGTACTGTGGGGTTTTTTGAACCCCCAATTTTTTTATTGGCTGTGTAAAAAAAAAAGCAGTTTTCTATGCATTTCAGGGGTACTGTGGGGTTTTTTGAACCCCCAATTTTTGTATTGGCTGTGCCAAAAAAAAGCAGTTTTCTATGCATTTCAGGGGTACTGTGGGGTTTTTTGAACCCCCAATTTTTTTATTGGCTGTGCCAAAAAAAAAGCAGTTTTCTATGCATTTCAGGGGTACTGTGGGGTTTTTTGAACCCCCAATTTTTTTATTGGCTGTGCCAAAAAAAGAAGTTTTCTATGCATTTCAGGGGTACTGTGGGGTTTTTTGAACCCCCAATTTTTTTATTGGCTGTGCCAAAAAAAAGCAGTTTTCTATGCATTTCAGGGGTACTGTGGGGTTTTTTGAACCCCCAATTTTTTTATTGGCTGTGCCAAAAAAAGCAGTTTTCTATGCATTTCAGGGGTACTGTGGGGTTTTTTGAACCCCCAATTTTTTTATTGGCTGTGCCAAAAAAAAGCAGTTTTCTATGCATTTCAGGGGTACTGTGGGGTTTTTTGAACCCCCAATTTTTGTATTGGCTGTGCCAAAAAAAAGCAGTTTTCTATGCATTTCAGGGGTACTGTGGGGTTTTTTGAACCCCCAATTTTTTTATTGGCTGTGCAAAAAAAAAGCAGTTTTCTATGCATTTCAGGGGTACTGTGGGGTTTTTTGAACCCCCAATTTTTGGGGGTTCAAAAAACCTTTGACCTTTCTAGCGATGAAAAAAGCGCATCGTGGCGTTTTCACCTTTATAGTGATTTGACATTTTGACCTTTGACCTTTTGACCTTTGACCTTTGACCTTTCTAGCGTTTTGACCTTTGACCTTTCTAGCGATGAAAAGGCGCATCGTGGCGTTTTGAAAAAAACGCATGGTGGCATTTTGACCTTTCTATCGATTTGACCTTTGACCTTTGACCTTTTGACCTTTGACCTTTCTAGCGTTTTGACCTTTGACCTTTCTAGCGATGAAAAAAGCGCATCGTGGCGTTTTGACCTTTCTAGCGATGAAAAAAAGCGCATCGTGGCATTTGGACCTTTCTAGCGATTTGACTTTTTGACCTTTGACCTTTTGACCTTTGACCTTTTGACCTTTGACCTTTCTAGCGTTTTGACCTTTGACCTTTCTAGCGATGAAAAAAGCGCATCGTGGCCAAAAAAAGCAGTTTTCTATGCATTTCAGGGGTACTGTGGGGTTTTTTGAACCCCCAATTTTTGTATTGGCTGTGCCAAAAAAAAGCAGTTTTCTATGCATTTCAGGGGTACTGTGGGGTTTTTTGAACCCCCAATTTTTTTATTGGCTGTGTAAAAAAAAAGCAGTTTTCTATGCATTTCAGGGGTACTGTGGGGTTTTTTGAACCCCCAATTGTTTTATTGGCTGTGCCAAAAAAAAGCAGTTTTCTATGCATTTCAGGGGTACTGTGGGGTTTTTTGAACCCCCAATTTTTTTATTGGCTGTGCCAAAAAAAAGCAGTTTTCTATGCATTTCAGGGGTACTGTGGGGTTTTTTGAACCCCCAATTGTTTTATTGGCTGTGCCAAAAAAAAGCAGTTTTCTATGCATTTCAGGGGTACTGTGGGGTTTTTTGAACCCCCAATTGTTTTATTGGCTGTGCCAAAAAAAAGCAGTTTTCTATGCATTTCAGGGGTACTGTGGGGTTTTTTGAACCCCCGATTTTTTTATTGGCTGTGCCAAAAAAAAGCAGTTTTCTATGCATTTCAGGGGTACTGTGGGGTTTTTTGAACCCCCAATTGTTTTATTGGCTGTGCCAAAAAAAAACAGTTTTCTATGCATTTCAGGGGTACTGTGGGGTTTTTTGAACCCCCGATTTTTTTATTGGCTGTGCCAAAAAAAAGCAGTTTTCTATGCATTTCAGGGGTACTGTGGGGTTTTTTGAACCCCCAATTTTTGTATTGGCTGTGCAAAAAAAAGCAGTTTTCTATGCATTTCAGGGGTACTGTGGGGTTTTTTGAACCCCCAATTTTTTTATTGGCTGTGTCAAAAAAAAGCAGTTTTCTATGCATTTCAGGGGTACTGTGGGGTTTTTTGAACCCCCAATTTTTGTATTGGCTGTGCCAAAAAAAAGCAGTTTTCTATGCATTTCAGGGGTACTGTGGGGTTTTTTGAACCCCCAATTTTTTTATTGGCTGTGCCAAAAAAAAGCAGTTTTCTATGCATTTCAGGGGTACTGTGGGGTTTTTTGAACCCCCAATTTTTTTATTGGCTGTGCAAAAAAAAAGCAGTTTTCTATGCATTTCAGGGGTACTGTGGGGTTTTTTGAACCCCCAATTTTTGGGGGTTCAAAAAACCTTTGACCTTTCTAGCGATGAAAAAAGCGCATCGTGGCGTTTTGACCTTTCTAGCGATGAAAAAAGCGCATCGTGGCCAAAAAAAAGCAGTTTTCTATGCATTTCAGGGGTACTGTGGGGTTTTTTGAACCCCCAATTTTTGTATTGGCTGTGCCAAAAAAAAGCAGTTTTCTATGCATTTCAGGGGTACTGTCGGGTTTTTTGAACCCCCAATTTTTTTATTGGCTGTGTAAAAAAAAAGCAGTTTTCTATGCATTTCAGGGGTACTGTGGGGTTTTTTGAACCCCCAATTTTTTTATTGGCTGTGCAAAAAAAAAGCAGTTTTCTATGCATTTCAGGGGTACTGTGGGGTTTTTTGAACCCCCAATTTTTGGGGGTTCAAAAAACCTTTGACCTTTCTAGCGATGAAAAAAGCGCATCGTGGCGTTTTCACCTTTATAGTGATTTGACATTTTGACCTTTGACCTTTTGACCTTTGACCTTTGACCTTTCTAGCGTTTTGACCTTTGACCTTTCTAGCGATGAAAAGGCGCATCGTGGCGTTTTGAAAAAAACGCATGGTGGCATTTTGACCTTTCTATCGATTTGACCTTTGACCTTTGACCTTTTGACCTTTGACCTTTCTAGCGTTTTGACCTTTGACCTTTCTAGCGATGAAAAAAGCGCATCGTGGCGTTTTGACCTTTCTAGCGATGAAAAAAAGCGCATCGTGGCATTTGGACCTTTCTAGCGATTTGACTTTTTGACCTTTGACCTTTTGACCTTTGACCTTTTGACCTTTGACCTTTCTAGCGTTTTGACCTTTGACCTTTCTAGCGATGAAAAAAGCGCATCGTGGCCAAAAAAAGCAGTTTTCTATGCATTTCAGGGGTACTGTGGGGTTTTTTGAACCCCCAATTTTTGTATTGGCTGTGCCAAAAAAAAGCAGTTTTCTATGCATTTCAGGGGTACTGTGGGGTTTTTTGAACCCCCAATTTTTTTATTGGCTGTGTAAAAAAAAAGCAGTTTTCTATGCATTTCAGGGGTACTGTGGGGTTTTTTGAACCCCCAATTGTTTTATTGGCTGTGCCAAAAAAAAGCAGTTTTCTATGCATTTCAGGGGTACTGTGGGGTTTTTTGAACCCCCAATTTTTTTATTGGCTGTGCCAAAAAAAAGCAGTTTTCTATGCATTTCAGGGGTACTGTGGGGTTTTTTGAACCCCCAATTGTTTTATTGGCTGTGCCAAAAAAAAGCAGTTTTCTATGCATTTCAGGGGTACTGTGGGGTTTTTTGAACCCCCAATTGTTTTATTGGCTGTGCCAAAAAAAAGCAGTTTTCTATGCATTTCAGGGGTACTGTGGGGTTTTTTGAACCCCCGATTTTTTTATTGGCTGTGCCAAAAAAAAGCAGTTTTCTATGCATTTCAGGGGTACTGTGGGGTTTTTTGAACCCCCAATTGTTTTATTGGCTGTGCCAAAAAAAAACAGTTTTCTATGCATTTCAGGGGTACTGTGGGGTTTTTTGAACCCCCGATTTTTTTATTGGCTGTGCCAAAAAAAAGCAGTTTTCTATGCATTTCAGGGGTACTGTGGGGTTTTTTGAACCCCCAATTTTTGTATTGGCTGTGCAAAAAAAAGCAGTTTTCTATGCATTTCAGGGGTACTGTGGGGTTTTTTGAACCCCCAATTTTTTTATTGGCTGTGTCAAAAAAAAGCAGTTTTCTATGCATTTCAGGGGTACTGTGGGGTTTTTTGAACCCCCAATTTTTGTATTGGCTGTGCCAAAAAAAAGCAGTTTTCTATGCATTTCAGGGGTACTGTGGGGTTTTTTGAACCCCCAATTTTTTTATTGGCTGTGCCAAAAAAAAGCAGTTTTCTATGCATTTCAGGGGTACTGTGGGGTTTTTTGAACCCCCAATTTTTTTATTGGCTGTGCAAAAAAAAAGCAGTTTTCTATGCATTTCAGGGGTACTGTGGGGTTTTTTGAACCCCCAATTTTTGGGGGTTCAAAAAACCTTTGACCTTTCTAGCGATGAAAAAAGCGCATCGTGGCGTTTTGACCTTTCTAGCGATGAAAAAAGCGCATCGTGGCCAAAAAAAAGCAGTTTTCTATGCATTTCAGGGGTACTGTGGGGTTTTTTGAACCCCCAATTTTTGTATTGGCTGTGCCAAAAAAAAGCAGTTTTCTATGCATTTCAGGGGTACTGTCGGGTTTTTTGAACCCCCAATTTTTTTATTGGCTTTGTAAAAAAAAAGCAGTTTTCTATGCATTTCAGGGGTACTGTGGGGTTTTTTGAACCCCCAATTGTTTTATTGGCTGTGCCAAAAAAAAGCAGTTTTCTATGCATTTCAGGGGTACTGTGGGGTTTTTTGAACCCCCAATTTTTTTATTGGCTGTGCCAAAAAAAAGCAGTTTTCTATGCATTTCAGGGGTACTGTGGGGTTTTTTGAACCCCCAATTTTTTTATTGGCTGTGCAAAAAAAAAGCAGTTTTCTATGCATTTCAGGGGTACTGTGGGGTTTTTTGAACCCCCAATTGTTTTATTGGCTGTGCCAAAAAAAAGCAGTTTTCTATGCATTTCAGGGGTACTGTGGGGTTTTTTGAACCCCCGATTTTTTTATTGGCTGTGCCAAAAAAAAGCAGTTTTCTATGCATTTCAGGGGTACTGTGGGGTTTTTTGAACCCCCAATTTTTGTATTGGCTGTGCAAAAAAAAGCAGTTTTCTATGCATTTCAGGGGTACTGTGGGGTTTTTTGAACCCCCAATTTTTTTATTGGCTGTGTCAAAAAAAAGCAGTTTTCTATGCATTTCAGGGGTACTGTGGGGTTTTTTGAACCCCCAATTTTTGTATTGGCTGTGCCAAAAAAAAGCAGTTTTCTATGCATTTCAGGGGTACTGTGGGGTTTTTTGAACCCCCAATTTTTGTATTGGCTGTGCCAAAAAAAAGCAGTTTTCTATGCATTTCAGGGGTACTGTGGGGTTTTTTGAACCCCCAATTTTTTTATTGGCTGTGCCAAAAAAAAAGCAGTTTTCTATGCATTTCAGGGGTACTGTGGGGTTTTTTGAACCCCCAATTTTTTTATTGGCTGTGCCAAAAAAAGCAGTTTTCTATGCATTTCAGGGGTACTGTGGGGTTTTTTGAACCCCCAATTTTTTTATTGGCTGTGCCAAAAAAAAGCAGTTTTCTATGCATTTCAGGGGTACTGTGGGGTTTTTTGAACCCCCAATTTTTGTATTGGCTGTGCCAAAAAAAAGCAGTTTTCTATGCATTTCAGGGGTACTGTGGGGTTTTTTGAACCCCCAATTTTTGGGGGTTCAAAAAACCTTTGACCTTTCTAGCGATGAAAAAAGCGCATCGTGGCGTTTTCACCTTTATAGTGATTTGACCTTTTGACCTTTGACCTTTTGACCTTTGACCTTTCTAGCGTTTTGACCTTTGACCTTTCTAGCGATGAAAAGGCGCATCGTGGCGTTTTGAAAAAAACGCATGGTGGCATTTTGACCTTTCTATCGATTTGACCTTTGACCTTTTGACCTTTTGACCTTTCTAGCGTTTTGACCTTTGACCTTTCTAGCGATGAAAAAAGCGCATCGTGGCGTTTTGACCTTTCTAGCGATGAAAAAAAGCGCATCGTGGCATTTGGACCTTTCTAGCGATTTGACTTTTTGACCTTTGACCTTTTGACCTTTGACCTTTTGACCTTTGACCTTTCTAGCGTTTTGACCTTTGACCTTTCTAGCGATGAAAAAAGCGCATCGTGGCCAAAAAAAAGCAGTTTTCTATGCATTTCAGGGGTACTGTGGGGTTTTTTGAACCCCCAATTTTTGTATTGGCTGTGCCAAAAAAAAGCAGTTTTCTATGCATTTCAGGGGTACTGTGGGGTTTTTTGAACCCCCAACTTTTTTTATTGGCTGTGTAAAAAAAAAGCAGTTTTCTATGCATTTCAGGGGTACTGTGGGGTTTTTTGAACCCCCAATTGTTTTATTGGCTGTGCCAAAAAAAAGCAGTTTTCTATGCATTTCAGGGGTACTGTGGGGTTTTTTGAACCCCCGATTTTTTTATTGGCTGTGCCAAAAAAAAGCAGTTTTCTATGCATTTCAGGGGTACTGTGGGGTTTTTTGAACCCCCAATTGTTTTATTGGCTGTGCCAAAAAAAAACAGTTTTCTATGCATTTCAGGGGTACTGTGGGGTTTTTTGAACCCCCGATTTTTTTATTGGCTGTGCCAAAAAAAAGCAGTTTTCTATGCATTTCAGGGGTACTGTGGGGTTTTTTGAACCCCCAATTTTTTTATTGGCTGTGTCAAAAAAAAGCAGTTTTCTATGCATTTCAGGGGTACTGTGGGGTTTTTTGAACCCCCAATTTTTGTATTGGCTGTGCCAAAAAAAAGCAGTTTTCTATGCATTTCAGGGGTACTGTGGGGTTTTTTGAACCCCCAATTTTTTTATTGGCTGTGCCAAAAAAAAGCAGTTTTCTATGCATTTCAGGGGTACTGTGGGGTTTTTTGAACCCCCAATTTTTTTATTGGCTGTGCCAAAAAAAAGCAGTTTTCTATGCATTTCAGGGGTACTGTGGGGTTTTTTGAACCCCCAATTTTTTTATTGGCTGTGCAAAAAAAAAGCAGTTTTCTATGCATTTCAGGGGTACTGTGGGGTTTTTTGAACCCCCAATTTTTGGGGGTTCAAAAAACCTTTGACCTTTCTAGCGATGAAAAAAGCGCATCGTGGCGTTTTGACCTTTCTAGCGATGAAAAAAGCGCATCGTGGCCAAAAAAAAGCAGTTTTCTATGCATTTCAGGGGTACTGTGGGGTTTTTTGAACCCCCAATTTTTGTATTGGCTGTGCCAAAAAAAAGCAGTTTTCTATGCATTTCAGGGGTACTGTGGGGTTTTTTGAACCCCCAATTTTTTTTTATTGGCTGTGTAAAAAAAAAGCAGTTTTCTATGCATTTCAGGGGTAGTGTGGGGTTTTTTGAACCCCCAATTGTTTTATTGGCTGTGCCAAAAAAAAGCAGTTTTCTATGCATTTCAGGGGTACTGTGGGGTTTTTTGAACCCCCAATTTTTGTATTGGCTGTGCCAAAAAAAAGCAGTTTTCTATGCATTTCAGGGGTACTGTGGGGTTTTTTGAACCCCCAATTTTTTTATTGGCTGTGCCAAAAAAAAGCAGTTTTCTATGCATTTCAGGGGTACTGTGGGGTTTTTTGAACCCCCAATTGTTTTATTGGCTGTGCCAAAAAAAAGCAGTTTTCTATGCATTTCAGGGGTACTGTGGGGTTTTTTGAACCCCCGATTTTTTTATTGGCTGTGCCAAAAAAAAGCAGTTTTCTATGCATTTCAGGGGTACTGTGGGGTTTTTTGAACCCCCAATTTTTGTATTGGCTGTGCAAAAAAAAGCAGTTTTCTATGCATTTCAGGGGTACTGTGGGGTTTTTTGAACCCCCAATTTTTTTATTGGCTGTGTCAAAAAAAAGCAGTTTTCTATGCATTTCAGGGGTACTGTGGGGTTTTTTGAACCCCCAATTTTTGTATTGGCTGTGCCAAAAAAAAGCAGTTTTCTATGCATTTCAGGGGTACTGTGGGGTTTTTTGAACCCCCAATTTTTGTATTGGCTGTGCCAAAAAAAGCAGTTTTCTATGCATTTCAGGGGTACTGTGGGGTTTTTTGAACCCCCAATTTTTTTATTGGCTGTGCCAAAAAAAAAGCAGTTTTCTATGCATTTCAGGGGTACTGTGGGGTTTTTTGAACCCCCAATTCTTTTATTGGCTGTGCCAAAAAAAGCAGTTTTCTATGCATTTCAGGGGTACTGTGGGGTTTTTTGAACCCCCAATTTTTTTATTGGCTGTGCCAAAAAAAAGCAGTTTTCTATGCATTTCAGGGGTACTGTGGGGTTTTTTGAACCCCCAATTTTTGTATTGGCTGTGCCAAAAAAAAGCAGTTTTCTATGCATTTCAGGGGTACTGTGGGGTTTTTTGAACCCCCAATTTTTTTATTGGCTGTGCAAAAAAAAAGCAGTTTTCTATGCATTTCAGGGGTACTGTGGGGTTTTTTGAACCCCCAATTTTTGGGGGTTCAAAAAACCTTTGACCTTTCTAGCGATGAAAAGGCGCATCGTGGCGTTTTGAAAAAAACGCATGGTGGCATTTTGACCTTTCTATCGATTTGACCTTTGACCTTTTGACCTTTGACCTTTTGACCTTTGACCTTTCTAGCGTTTTGACCTTTGACCTTTCTAGCGATGAAAAAAGCGCATCGTGGCGTTTTGACCTTTCTAGCGATGAAAAAAAGCGCATCGTGGCATTTGGACCTTTCTAGCGATTTGACTTTTTGACCTTTGACCTTTTGACCTTTGACCTTTTGACCTTTGACCTTTCTAGCGTTTTGACCTTTGACCTTTCTAGCGATGAAAAAAGCGCATCGTGGCCAAAAAAAAGCAGTTTTCTATGCATTTCAGGGGTACTGTGGGGTTTTTTGAACCCCCAATTTTTGTATTGGCTGTGCCAAAAAAAAGCAGTTTTCTATGCATTTCAGGGGTACTGTGGGGTTTTTTGAACCCCCAATTTTTTTATTGGCTGTGTAAAAAAAAAGCAGTTTTCTATGCATTTCAGGGGTACTGTGGGGTTTTTTGAACCCCCAATTGTTTTATTGGCTGTGCCAAAAAAAAGCAGTTTTCTATGCATTTCAGGGGTACTGTGGGGTTTTTTGAACCCCCAATTTTTTTCTTGGCTGTGCCAAAAAAAAGCAGTTTTCTATGCATTTCAGGGGTACTGTGGGGTTTTTTGAACCCCCAATTGTTTTATTGGCTGTGCCAAAAAAAAGCAGTTTTCTATGCATTTCAGGGGTACTGTGGGGTTTTTTGAACCCCCAATTGTTTTATTGGCTGTGCCAAAAAAAAGCAGTTTTCTATGCATTTCAGGGGTACTGTGGGGTTTTTTGAACCCCCAATTTTTTTATTGGCTGTGCCAAAAAAAAGCAGTTTTCTATGCATTTCAGGGGTACTGTGGGGTTTTTTGAACCCCCAATTGTTTTATTGGCTGTGCCAAAAAAAACAGTTTTCTATGCATTTCAGGGGTACTGTGGGGTTTTTTGAACCCCCGATTTTTTTATTGGCTGTGCCAAAAAAAAGCAGTTTTCTATGCATTTCAGGGGTACTGTGGGGTTTTTTGAACCCCCAATTTTTGTATTGGCTGTGCAAAAAAAAGCAGTTTTCTATGCATTTCAGGGGTACTGTGGGGTTTTTTGAACCCCCAATTTTTTCATTGGCTGTGTCAAAAAAAAGCAGTTTTCTATGCATTTCAGGGGTACTGTGGGGTTTTTTGAACCCCCAATTTTTGTATTGGCTGTGCCAAAAAAAAGCAGTTTTCTATGCATTTCAGGGGTACTGTGGGGTTTTTTGAACCCCCAATTTTTTTATTGGCTGTGCCAAAAAAAAAGCAGTTTTCTATGCATTTCAGGGGTACTGTGGGGTTTTTTGAACCCCCAATTCTTTTATTGGCTGTGCCAAAAAAAGCAGTTTTCTATGCATTTCAGGGGTACTGTGGGGTTTTTTGAACCCCCAATTTTTTTATTGGCTGTGCCAAAAAAAAGCAGTTTTCTATGCATTTCAGGGGTACTGTGGGGTTTTTTGAACCCCCAATTTTTGTATTGGCTGTGCCAAAAAAAAGCAGTTTTCTATGCATTTCAGGGGTACTGTGGGGTTTTTTGAACCCCCAATTTTTTTATTGGCTGTGCAAAAAAAAAGCAGTTTTCTATGCATTTCAGGGGTACTGTGGGGTTTTTTGAACCCCCAATTTTTGGGGGTTCAAAAAACCTTTGACCTTTCTAGCGATGAAAAGGCGCATCGTGGCGTTTTGAAAAAAACGCATGGTGGCATTTTGACCTTTCTATCGATTTGACCTTTGACCTTTTGACCTTTGACCTTTTGACCTTTGACCTTTCTAGCGTTTTGACCTTTGACCTTTCTAGCGATGAAAAAAGCGCATCGTGGCGTTTTGACCTTTCTAGCGATGAAAAAAAGCGCATCGTGGCATTTGGACCTTTCTAGCGATTTGACTTTTTGACCTTTGACCTTTTGACCTTTGACCTTTTGACCTTTGACCTTTCTAGCGTTTTGACCTTTGACCTTTCTAGCGATGAAAAAAGCGCATCGTGGCCAAAAAAAAGCAGTTTTCTATGCATTTCAGGGGTACTGTGGGGTTTTTTGAACCCCCAATTTTTGTATTGGCTGTGCCAAAAAAAAGCAGTTTTCTATGCATTTCAGGGGTACTGTGGGGTTTTTTGAACCCCCAATTTTTTTATTGGCTGTGTAAAAAAAAAGCAGTTTTCTATGCATTTCAGGGGTACTGTGGGGTTTTTTGAACCCCCAATTGTTTTATTGGCTGTGCCAAAAAAAAGCAGTTTTCTATGCATTTCAGGGGTACTGTGGGGTTTTTTGAACCCCCAATTTTTTTCTTGGCTGTGCCAAAAAAAAGCAGTTTTCTATGCATTTCAGGGGTACTGTGGGGTTTTTTGAACCCCCAATTGTTTTATTGGCTGTGCCAAAAAAAAGCAGTTTTCTATGCATTTCAGGGGTACTGTGGGGTTTTTTGAACCCCCAATTGTTTTATTGGCTGTGCCAAAAAAAAGCAGTTTTCTATGCATTTCAGGGGTACTGTGGGGTTTTTTGAACCCCCAATTTTTTTATTGGCTGTGCCAAAAAAAAGCAGTTTTCTATGCATTTCAGGGGTACTGTGGGGTTTTTTGAACCCCCAATTGTTTTATTGGCTGTGCCAAAAAAAACAGTTTTCTATGCATTTCAGGGGTACTGTGGGGTTTTTTGAACCCCCGATTTTTTTATTGGCTGTGCCAAAAAAAAGCAGTTTTCTATGCATTTCAGGGGTACTGTGGGGTTTTTTGAACCCCCAATTTTTGTATTGGCTGTGCAAAAAAAAGCAGTTTTCTATGCATTTCAGGGGTACTGTGGGGTTTTTTGAACCCCCAATTTTTTCATTGGCTGTGTCAAAAAAAAGCAGTTTTCTATGCATTTCAGGGGTACTGTGGGGTTTTTTGAACCCCCAATTTTTGTATTGGCTGTGCCAAAAAAAAGCAGTTTTCTATGCATTTCAGGGGTACTGTGGGGTTTTTTGAACCCCCAATTTTTTTATTGGCTGTGCCAAAAAAAAGCAGTTTTCTATGCATTTCAGGGGTACTGTGGGGTTTTTTGAACACCCAATTTTTTTATTGGCTGTGCCAAAAAAAAGCAGTTTTCTATGCATTTCAGGGGTACTGTGGGGTTTTTTGAACCCCCAATTTTTTTATTGGCTGTGCAAAAAAAAAGCAGTTTTCTATGCATTTCAGGGGTACTGTGGGGTTTTTTGAACCCCCAATTTTTGGGGGTTCAAAAAACCTTTGACCTTTCTAGCGATGAAAAAAGCGCATCGTGGCGTTTTGACCTTTCTAGCGATGAAAAAAGCGCATCGTGGCCAAAAAAAAGCAGTTTTCTATGCATTTCAGGGGTACTGTGGGGTTTTTTGAACCCCCAATTTTTGTATTGGCTGTGCCAAAAAAAAGCAGTTTTCTATGCATTTCAGGGGTACTGTGGGGTTTTTTGAACCCCCAATTTTTTTATTGGCTGTGTAAAAAAAAAGCAGTTTTCTATGCATTTCAGGGGTACTGTGGGGTTTTTTGAACCCCCAATTGTTTTATTGGCTGTGCCAAAAAAAAGCAGTTTTCTATGCATTTCAGGGGTACTGTGGGGTTTTTTGAACCCCCAATTTTTTTATTGGCTGTGCCAAAAAAAAGCAGTTTTCTATGCATTTCAGGGGTACTGTGGGGTTTTTTGAACCCCCAATTTTTTTATTGGCTGTGCCAAAAAAAAGCAGTTTTCTATGCATTTCAGGGGTACTGTGGGGTTTTTTGAACCCCCAATTGTTTTATTGGCTGTGCCAAAAAAAAGCAGTTTTCTATGCATTTCAGGGGTACTGTGGGGTTTTTTGAACCCCCGATTTTTTTATTGGCTGTGCCAAAAAAAAGCAGTTTTCTATGCATTTCAGGGGTACTGTGGGGTTTTTTGAACCCCCAATTTTTGTATTGGCTGTGCAAAAAAAAGCAGTTTTCTATGCATTTCAGGGGTACTGTGGGGTTTTTTGAACCCCCAATTTTTTTATTGGCTGTGTCAAAAAAAAGCAGTTTTCTATGCATTTCAGGGGTACTGTGGGGTTTTTTGAACCCCCAATTTTTGTATTGGCTGTGCCAAAAAAAAGCAGTTTTCTATGCATTTCAGGGGTACTGTGGGGTTTTTTGAACCCCCAATTTTTTTATTGGCTGTGCCAAAAAAAAAGCAGTTTTCTATGCATTTCAGGGGTACTGTGGGGTTTTTTGAACCCCCAATTTTTTTATTGGCTGTGCCAAAAAAAGCAGTTTTCTATGCATTTCAGGGGTACTGTGGGGTTTTTTGAACCCCCAATTTTTTTATTGGCTGTGCCAAAAAAAAGCAGTTTTCTATGCATTTCAGGGGTACTGTGGGGTTTTTTGAACCCCCAATTTTTGTATTGGCTGTGCCAAAAAAAAGCAGTTTTCTATGCATTTCAGGGGTACTGTGGGGTTTTTTGAACCCCCAATTTTTGGGGGTTCAAAAAACCTTTGACCTTTCTAGCGATGAAAAAAGCGCATCGTGGCGTTTTCACCTTTATAGTGATTTGACCTTTTGACCTTTGACCTTTTGACCTTTGACCTTTCTAGCGTTTTGACCTTTGACCTTTCTAGCGATGAAAAGGCGCATCGTGGCGTTTTGAAAAAAACGCATGGTGGCATTTTGACCTTTCTATCGATTTGACCTTTGACCTTTTGACCTTTTGACCTTTGACCTTTCTAGCGTTTTGACCTTTGACCTTTCTAGCGATGAAAAAAGCGCATCGTGGCGTTTTGACCTTTCTAGCGATGAAAAAAAGCGCATCGTGGCATTTGGACCTTTCTAGCGATTTGACTTTTTGACCTTTGACCTTTTGACCTTTGACCTTTTGACCTTTGACCGTTCTAGCGTTTTGACCTTTGACCTTTCTAGCGATGAAAAAAGCGCATCGTGGCCAAAAAAAAGCAGTTTTCTATGCATTTCAGGGGTACTGTGGGGTTTTTTGAACCCCCAATTTTTGGGGGTTCAAAAAACCTTTGACCTTTCTAGCGATGAAAAAAGCGCATCGTGGCGTTTTGACCTTTCTAGCGATGAAAAAAGCGCATCGTGGCCAAAAAAAAGCAGTTTTCTATGCATTTCAGGGGTACTGTGGGGTTTTTTGAACCCCCAATTTTTGTATTGGCTGTGCCAAAAAAAAGCATTTTTCTATGCATTTCAGGGGTACTGTGGGGTTTTTTGAACCCCCAATTTTTTTATTGGCTGTGTAAAAAAAAAGCAGTTTTCTATGCATTTCAGGGGTACTGTGGGGTTTTTTGAACCCCCAATTGTTTTATTGGCTGTGCCAAAAAAAAGCAGTTTTCTATGCATTTCAGGGGTACTGTGGGGTTTTTTGAACCCCCAATTTTTTTATTGGCTGTGCCAAAAAAAAGCAGTTTTCTATGCATTTCAGGGGTACTGTGGGGTTTTTTGAACCCCCAATTTTTTTATTGGCTGTGCCAAAAAAAAGCAGTTTTCTATGCATTTCAGGGGTACTGTGGGGTTTTTTGAACCCCCAATTGTTTTATTGGCTGTGCCAAAAAAAAGCAGTTTTCTATGCATTTCAGGGGTACTGTGGGGTTTTTTGAACCCCCGATTTTTTTATTGGCTGTGCCAAAAAAAAGCAGTTTTCTATGCATTTCAGGGGTACTGTGGGGTTTTTTGAACCCCCAATTTTTGTATTGGCTGTGCAAAAAAAAGCAGTTTTCTATGCATTTCAGGGGTACTGTGGGGTTTTTTGAACCCCCAATTTTTTTATTGGCTGTGTCAAAAAAAAGCAGTTTTCTATGCATTTCAGGGGTACTGTGGGGTTTTTTGAACCCCCAATTTTTGTATTGGCTGTGCCAAAAAAAAGCAGTTTTCTATGCATTTCAGGGGTACTGTGGGGTTTTTTGAACCCCCAATTTTTTTATTGGCTGTGCCAAAAAAAAAGCAGTTTTCTATGCATTTCAGGGGTACTGTGGGGTTTTTTGAACCCCCAATTTTTTTATTGGCTGTGCCAAAAAAAGCAGTTTTCTATGCATTTCAGGGGTACTGTGGGGTTTTTTGAACCCCCAATTTTTTTATTGGCTGTGCCAAAAAAAAGCAGTTTTCTATGCATTTCAGGGGTACTGTGGGGTTTTTTGAACCCCCAATTTTTGTATTGGCTGTGCCAAAAAAAAGCAGTTTTCTATGCATTTCAGGGGTACTGTGGGGTTTTTTGAACCCCCAATTTTTGGGGGTTCAAAAAACCTTTGACCTTTCTAGCGATGAAAAAAGCGCATCGTGGCGTTTTCACCTTTATAGTGATTTGACCTTTTGACTTTTGACCTTTGACCTTTTGACCTTTGACCTTTCTAGCGTTTTGACCTTTGACCTTTCTAGCGATGAAAAGGCGCATCGTGGCGTTTTGAAAAAAACGCATGGTGGCATTTTGACCTTTCTATCGATTTGACCTTTGACCTTTTGACCTTTTGACCTTTGACCTTTCTAGCGATGAAAAAAGCGCATCGTGGCGTTTTGACCTTTCTAGCGATGAAAAAAAGCGCATCGTGGCATTTGGACCTTTCTAGCGATTTGACTTTTTGACCTTTGACCTTTTGACCTTTGACCTTTTGACCTTTGACCGTTCTAGCGTTTTGACCTTTGACCTTTCTAGCGATGAAAAAAGCGCATCGTGGCCAAAAAAAAGCAGTTTTCTATGCATTTCAGGGGTACTGTGGGGTTTTTTGAACCCCCAATTTTTGTATTGGCTGTGCCAAAAAAAAGCAGTTTTCTATGCATTTCAGGGGTACTGTGGGGTTTTTTGAACCCCCAATTTTTTTATTGGCTGTGTAAAAAAAAAGCAGTTTTCTATGCATTTCAGGGGTACTGTGGGGTTTTTTGAACCCCCAATTGTTTTATTGGCTGTGCCAAAAAAAAGCAGTTTTCTATGCATTTCAGGGGTACTGTGGGGTTTTTTGAACCCCCGATTTTTTTATTGGCTGTGCCAAAAAAAAGCAGTTTTCTATGCATTTCAGGGGTACTGTGGGGTTTTTTGAACCCCCAATTTTTTTATTGGCTGTGCCAAAAAAAAAGCAGTTTTCTATGCATTTCAGGGGTACTGTGGGGTTTTTTGAACCCCCAATTTTTTTATTGGCTGTGCCAAAAAAAGCAGTTTTCTATGCATTTCAGGGGTACTGTGGGGTTTTTTGAACCCCCAATTTTTTTATTGGCTGTGCCAAAAAAAAGCAGTTTTCTATGCATTTCAGGGGTACTGTGGGGTTTTTTGAACCCCCAATTGTTTTATTGGCTGTGCCAAAAAAAAGCAGTTTTCTATGCATTTCAGGGGTACTGTGGGGTTTTTTGAACCCCCAATTGTTTTATTGGCTGTGCCAAAAAAAAGCAGTTTTCTATGCATTTCAGGGGTACTGTGGGGTTTTTTGAACCCCCGATTTTTTTATTGGCTGTGCCAAAAAAAAGCAGTTTTCTATGCATTTCAGGGGTACTGTGGGGTTTTTTGAACCCCCAATTGTTTTATTGGCTGTGCCAAAAAAAACAGTTTTCTATGCATTTCAGGGGTACTGTGGGGTTTTTTGAACCCCCGATTTTTTTATTGGCTGTGCCAAAAAAAAGCAGTTTTCTATGCATTTCAGGGGTACTGTGGGGTTTTTTGAACCCCCAATTTTTGTATTGGCTGTGCAAAAAAAAGCAGTTTTCTATGCATTTCAGGGGTACTGTGGGGTTTTTTGAACCCCCAATTTTTTTATTGGCTGTGTCAAAAAAAAGCAGTTTTCTATGCATTTCAGGGGTACTGTGGGGTTTTTTGAACCCCCAATTTTTGTATTGGCTGTGCCAAAAAAAAGCAGTTTTCTATGCATTTCAGGGGTACTGTGGGGTTTTTTGAACCCCCAATTTTTTTATTGGCTGTGCCAAAAAAAAGCAGTTTTCTATGCATTTCAGGGGTACTGTGGGGTTTTTTGAACCCCCAATTTTTTTATTGGCTGTGCCAAAAAAAAGCAGTTTTCTATGCATTTCAGGGGTACTGTGGGGTTTTTTGAACCCCCAATTTTTTTATTGGCTGTGCAAAAAAAAAGCAGTTTTCTATGCATTTCAGGGGTACTGTGGGGTTTTTTGAACCCCCAATTTTTGGGGGTTCAAAAAACCTTTGACCTTTCTAGCGATGAAAAAAGCGCATCGTGGCGTTTTGACCTTTCTAGCGATGAAAAAAGCGCATCGTGGCCAAAAAAAAGCAGTTTTCTATGCATTTCAGGGGTACTGTGGGGTTTTTTGAACCCCCAATTTTTGTATTGGCTGTGCCAAAAAAAAGCAGTTTTCTATGCATTTCAGGGGTACTGTGGGGTTTTTTGAACCCCCAATTTTTTTATTGGCTGTGTAAAAAAAAAGCAGTTTTCTATGCATTTCAGGGGTACTGTGGGGTTTTTTGAACCCCCAATTGTTTTATTGGCTGTGCCAAAAAAAAGCAGTTTTCTATGCATTTCAGGGGTACTGTGGGGTTTTTTGAACCCCCAATTTTTTTATTGGCTGTGCCAAAAAAAAGCAGTTTTCTATGCATTTCAGGGGTACTGTGGGGTTTTTTGAACCCCCAATTTTTTTATTGGCTGTGCCAAAAAAAAGCAGTTTTCTATGCATTTCAGGGGTACTGTGGGGTTTTTTGAACCCCCAATTGTTTTATTGGCTGTGCCAAAAAAAAGCAGTTTTCTATGCATTTCAGGGGTACTGTGGGGTTTTTTGAACCCCCGATTTTTTTATTGGCTGTGCCAAAAAAAAGCAGTTTTCTATGCATTTCAGGGGTACTGTGGGGTTTTTTGAACCCCCAATTTTTGTATTGGCTGTGCAAAAAAAAGCAGTTTTCTATGCATTTCAGGGGTACTGTGGGGTTTTTTGAACCCCCAATTTTTTTATTGGCTGTGTCAAAAAAAAGCAGTTTTCTATGCATTTCAGGGGTACTGTGGGGTTTTTTGAACCCCCAATTTTTGTATTGGCTGTGCCAAAAAAAAGCAGTTTTCTATGCATTTCAGGGGTACTGTGGGGTTTTTTGAACCCCCAATTTTTTTATTGGCTGTGCCAAAAAAAAAGCAGTTTTCTATGCATTTCAGGGGTACTGTGGGGTTTTTTGAACCCCCAATTTTTTTATTGGCTGTGCCAAAAAAAGCAGTTTTCTATGCATTTCAGGGGTACTGTGGGGTTTTTTGAACCCCCAATTTTTTTATTGGCTGTGCCAAAAAAAAGCAGTTTTCTATGCATTTCAGGGGTACTGTGGGGTTTTTTGAACCCCCAATTTTTGTATTGGCTGTGCCAAAAAAAAGCAGTTTTCTATGCATTTCAGGGGTACTGTGGGGTTTTTTGAACCCCCAATTTTTGGGGGTTCAAAAAACCTTTGACCTTTCTAGCGATGAAAAAAGCGCATCGTGGCGTTTTCACCTTTATAGTGATTTGACCTTTTGACCTTTGACCTTTTGACCTTTGACCTTTCTAGCGTTTTGACCTTTGACCTTTCTAGCGATGAAAAGGCGCATCGTGGCGTTTTGAAAAAAACGCATGGTGGCATTTTGACCTTTCTATCGATTTGACCTTTGACCTTTTGACCTTTTGACCTTTGACCTTTCTAGCGTTTTGACCTTTGACCTTTCTAGCGATGAAAAAAGCGCATCGTGGCGTTTTGACCTTTCTAGCGATGAAAAAAAGCGCATCGTGGCATTTGGACCTTTCTAGCGATTTGACTTTTTGACCTTTGACCTTTTGACCTTTGACCTTTTGACCTTTGACCGTTCTAGCGTTTTGACCTTTGACCTTTCTAGCGATGAAAAAAGCGCATCGTGGCCAAAAAAAAGCAGTTTTCTATGCATTTCAGGGGTACTGTGGGGTTTTTTGAACCCCCAATTTTTGGGGGTTCAAAAAACCTTTGACCTTTCTAGCGATGAAAAAAGCGCATCGTGGCGTTTTGACCTTTCTAGCGATGAAAAAAGCGCATCGTGGCCAAAAAAAAGCAGTTTTCTATGCATTTCAGGGGTACTGTGGGGTTTTTTGAACCCCCAATTTTTGTATTGGCTGTGCCAAAAAAAAGCAGTTTTCTATGCATTTCAGGGGTACTGTGGGGTTTTTTGAACCCCCAATTTTTTTATTGGCTGTGTAAAAAAAAAGCAGTTTTCTATGCATTTCAGGGGTACTGTGGGGTTTTTTGAACCCCCAATTGTTTTATTGGCTGTGCCAAAAAAAAGCAGTTTTCTATGCATTTCAGGGGTACTGTGGGGTTTTTTGAACCCCCAATTTTTTTATTGGCTGTGCCAAAAAAAAGCAGTTTTCTATGCATTTCAGGGGTACTGTGGGGTTTTTTGAACCCCCAATTTTTTTATTGGCTGTGCCAAAAAAAAGCAGTTTTCTATGCATTTCAGGGGTACTGTGGGGTTTTTTGAACCCCCAATTGTTTTATTGGCTGTGCCAAAAAAAAGCAGTTTTCTATGCATTTCAGGGGTACTGTGGGGTTTTTTGAACCCCCGATTTTTTTATTGGCTGTGCCAAAAAAAAGCAGTTTTCTATGCATTTCAGGGGTACTGTGGGGTTTTTTGAACCCCCAATTTTTGTATTGGCTGTGCAAAAAAAAGCAGTTTTCTATGCATTTCAGGGGTACTGTGGGGTTTTTTGAACCCCCAATTTTTTTATTGGCTGTGTCAAAAAAAAGCAGTTTTCTATGCATTTCAGGGGTACTGTGGGGTTTTTTGAACCCCCAATTTTTGTATTGGCTGTGCCAAAAAAAAGCAGTTTTCTATGCATTTCAGGGGTACTGTGGGGTTTTTTGAACCCCCAATTTTTTTATTGGCTGTGCCAAAAAAAAAGCAGTTTTCTATGCATTTCAGGGGTACTGTGGGGTTTTTTGAACCCCCAATTTTTTTATTGGCTGTGCCAAAAAAAGCAGTTTTCTATGCATTTCAGGGGTACTGTGGGGTTTTTTGAACCCCCAATTTTTTTATTGGCTGTGCCAAAAAAAAGCAGTTTTCTATGCATTTCAGGGGTACTGTGGGGTTTTTTGAACCCCCAATTTTTGTATTGGCTGTGCCAAAAAAAAGCAGTTTTCTATGCATTTCAGGGGTACTGTGGGGTTTTTTGAACCCCCAATTTTTGGGGGTTCAAAAAACCTTTGACCTTTCTAGCGATGAAAAAAGCGCATCGTGGCGTTTTCACCTTTATAGTGATTTGACCTTTTGACCTTTGACCTTTTGACCTTTGACCTTTCTAGCGTTTTGACCTTTGACCTTTCTAGCGATGAAAAGGCGCATCGTGGCGTTTTGAAAAAAACGCATGGTGGCATTTTGACCTTTCTATCGATTTGACCTTTGACCTTTTGACCTTTTGACCTTTGACCTTTCTAGCGTTTTGACCTTTGACCTTTCTAGCGATGAAAAAAGCGCATCGTGGCGTTTTGACCTTTCTAGCGATGAAAAAAAGCGCATCGTGGCATTTGGACCTTTCTAGCGATTTGACTTTTTGACCTTTGACCTTTTGACCTTTGACCTTTTGACCTTTGACCGTTCTAGCGTTTTGACCTTTGACCTTTCTAGCGATGAAAAAAGCGCATCGTGGCCAAAAAAAAGCAGTTTTCTATGCATTTCAGGGGTACTGTGGGGTTTTTTGAACCCCCAATTTTTGTATTGGCTGTGCCAAAAAAAAGCAGTTTTCTATGCATTTCAGGGGTACTGTGGGGTTTTTTGAACCCCCAATTTTTTTATTGGCTGTGTAAAAAAAAAGCAGTTTTCTATGCATTTCAGGGGTACTGTGGGGTTTTTTGAACCCCCAATTGTTTTATTGGCTGTGCCAAAAAAAAGCAGTTTTCTATGCATTTCAGGGGTACTGTGGGGTTTTTTGAACCCCCGATTTTTTTATTGGCTGTGCCAAAAAAAAGCAGTTTTCTATGCATTTCAGGGGTACTGTGGGGTTTTTTGAACCCCCAATTGTTTTATTGGCTGTGCCAAAAAAAAACAGTTTTCTATGCATTTCAGGGGTACTGTGGGGTTTTTTGAACCCCCGATTTTTTTATTGGCTGTGCCAAAAAAAAGCAGTTTTCTATGCATTTCAGGGGTACTGTGGGGTTTTTTGAACCCCCAATTTTTTTATTGGCTGTGCAAAAAAAAAGCAGTTTTCTATGCATTTCAGGGGTACTGTGGGGTTTTTTGAACCCCCAATTTTTGGGGGTTCAAAAAACCTTTGACCTTTCTAGCGATGAAAAAAGCGCATCGTGGCGTTTTGACCTTTCTAGCGATGAAAAAAGCGCATCGTGGCCAAAAAAAAGCAGTTTTCTATGCATTTCAGGGGTACTGTGGGGTTTTTTGAACCCCCAATTTTTGTATTGGCTGTGCCAAAAAAAAGCAGTTTTCTATGCATTTCAGGGGTACTGTGGGGTTTTTTGAACCCCCAATTTTTTTATTGGCTGTGTAAAAAAAAAGCAGTTTTCTATGCATTTCAGGGGTACTGTGGGGTTTTTTGAACCCCCAATTGTTTTATTGGCTGTGCCAAAAAAAAGCAGTTTTCTATGCATTTCAGGGGTACTGTGGGTTTTTTTGAACCCCCAATTTTTTTATTGGCTGTGCCAAAAAAAAGCAGTTTTCTATGCATTTCAGGGGTACTGTGGGGTTTTTTGAACCCCCAATTTTTTTATTGGCTGTGCCAAAAAAAAGCAGTTTTCTATGCATTTCAGGGGTACTGTGGGGTTTTTTGAACCCCCAATTGTTTTATTGGCTGTGCCAAAAAAAAGCAGTTTTCTATGCATTTCAGGGGTACTGTGGGGTTTTTTGAACCCCCGATTTTTTTATTGGCTGTGCCAAAAAAAAGCAGTTTTCTATGCATTTCAGGGGTACTGTGGGGTTTTTTGAACCCCCAATTTTTGTATTGGCTGTGCAAAAAAAAGCAGTTTTCTATGCATTTCAGGGGTACTGTGGGGTTTTTTGAACCCCCAATTTTTTTATTGGCTGTGTCAAAAAAAAGCAGTTTTCTATGCATTTCAGGGGTACTGTGGGGTTTTTTGAACCCCCAATTTTTGTATTGGCTGTGCCAAAAAAAAGCAGTTTTCTATGCATTTCAGGGGTACTGTGGGGTTTTTTGAACCCCCAATTTTTGTATTGGCTGTGCCAAAAAAAAGCAGTTTTCTATGCATTTCAGGGGTACTGTGGGGTTTTTTGAACCCCCAATTTTTTTATTGGCTGTGCCAAAAAAAAAGCAGTTTTCTATGCATTTCAGGGGTACTGTGGGGTTTTTTGAACCCCCAATTTTTTTATTGGCTGTGCCAAAAAAAGCAGTTTTCTATGCATTTCAGGGGTACTGTGGGGTTTTTTGAACCCCCAATTTTTTTATTGGCTGTGCCAAAAAAAAGCAGTTTTCTATGCATTTCAGGGGTACTGTGGGGTTTTTTGAACCCCCAATTTTTGTATTGGCTGTGCCAAAAAAAAGCAGTTTTCTATGCATTTCAGGGGTACTGTGGGGTTTTTTGAACCCCCAATTTTTTTATTGGCTGTGCAAAAAAAAGCAGTTTTCTATGCATTTCAGGGGTACTGTGGGGTTTTTTGAACCCCCAATTTTTGGGGGTTCAAAAAACCTTTGACCTTTCTAGCGATGAAAAAAGCGCATCGTGGCGTTTTCACCTTTATAGTGATTTGACCTTTTGACCTTTGACCTTTTGACCTTTGACCTTTCTAGCGTTTTGACCTTTGACCTTTCTAGCGATGAAAAGGCGCATCGTGGCGTTTTGAAAAAAACGCATGGTGGCATTTTGACCTTTCTATCGATTTGACCTTTGACCTTTTGACCTTTGACCTTTTGACCTTTGACCTTTCTAGCGTTTTGACCTTTGACCTTTCTAGCGATGAAAAAAGCGCATCGTGGCGTTTTGACCTTTCTAGCGATGAAAAAAAGCGCATCGTGGCATTTGGACCTTTCTAGCGATTTGACTTTTTGACCTTTGACCTTTTGACCTTTTGACCTTTCTAGCGTTTTGACCTTTGACCTTTCTAGCGATGAAAAAAGCGCATCGTGGCCAAAAAAAAGCAGTTTTCTATGCATTTCAGGGGTACTGTGGGGTTTTTTGAACCCCCAATTTTTGTATTGGCTGTGCCAAAAAAAAGCAGTTTTCTATGCATTTCAGGGGTACTGTGGGGTTTTTTGAACCCCCAATTTTTTTATTGGCTGTGTAAAAAAAAAGCAGTTTTCTATGCATTTCAGGGGTACTGTGGGGTTTTTTGAACCCCCAATTGTTTTATTAGCTGTGCCAAAAAAAAGCAGTTTTCTATGCATTTCAGGGGTACTGTGGGGTTTTTTGAACCCCCAATTTTTTTATTGGCTGTGCCAAAAAAAAGCAGTTTTCTATGCATTTCAGGGGTACTGTGGGGTTTTTTGAACCCCCAATTTTTTTATTGGCTGTGCCAAAAAAAAGCAGTTTTCTATGCATTTCAGGGGTACTGTGGGGTTTTTTGAACCCCCAATTGTTTTATTGGCTGTGCCAAAAAAAAAGCAGTTTTCTATGCATTTCAGGGGTACTGTGGGGTTTTTTGAACCCCCGATTTTTTTATTGGCTGTGCCAAAAAAAAGCAGTTTTCTATGCATTTCAGGGGTACTGTGGGGTTTTTTGAACCCCCAATTTTTGTATTGGCTGTGCAAAAAAAAGCAGTTTTCTATGCATTTCAGGGGTACTGTGGGGTTTTTTGAACCCCCAATTTTTTTATTGGCTGTGTCAAAAAAAAGCAGTTTTCTATGCATTTCAGGGGTACTGTGGGGTTTTTTGAACCCCCAATTTTTGTATTGGCTGTGCCAAAAAAAAGCAGTTTTCTATGCATTTCAGGGGTACTGTGGGGTTTTTTGAACCCCCAATTTTTGTATTGGCTGTGCAAAAAAAAAGCAGTTTTCTATGCATTTCAGGGGTACTGTGGGGTTTTTTCAACCCCCAATTTTTGTATTGGCTGTGCCAAAAAAAAGCAGTTTTCTATGCATTTCAGGGGTACTGTGGGGTTTTTTGAACCCCCAATTGTTTTATTGGCTGTGCCAAAAAAAAGCAGTTTTCTATGCATTTCAGGGGTACTGTGGGGTTTTTTGAACCCCCAATTGTTTTATTGGCTGTGCCAAAAAAAAGCAGTTTTCTATGCATTTCAGGGGTACTGTGGGGTTTTTTGAACCCCCAATTGTTTTATTGGCTGTGCCAAAAAAAAGCAGTTTTCTATGCATTTCAGGGGTACTGTGGGGTTTTTTGAACCCCCGATTTTTTTATTGGCTGTGCCAAAAAAAAGCAGTTTTCTATGCATTTCAGGGGTACTGTGGGGTTTTTTGAACCCCCAATTGTTTTATTGGCTGTGCCAAAAAAAAACAGTTTTCTATGCATTTCAGGGGTACTGTGGGGTTTTTTGAACCCCCGATTTTTGTATTGGCTGTGCCAAAAAAAAGCAGTTTTCTATGCATTTCAGGGGTACTGTGGGGTTTTTTGAACCCCCAATTTTTGTATTGGCTGTGCAAAAAAAAGCAGTTTTCTATCCCCAATTTTTTTATTGGCTGTGTCAAAAAAAAGCAGTTTTCTATGCATTTCAGGGGTACTGTGGGGTTTTTTGAACCCCCAATTTTTGTATTGGCTGTGCCAAAAAAAAGCAGTTTTCTATGCATTTCAGGGGTACTGTGGGGTTTTTTGAACCCCCAATTTTTTTATTGGCTGTGCCAAAAAAAAGCAGTTTTCTATGCATTTCAGGGGTACTGTGGGGTTTTTTGAACCCCCAATTTTTTTATTGGCTGTGCCAAAAAAAAGCAGTTTTCTATGCATTTCAGGGGTACTGTGGGGTTTTTTGAACCCCCAATTTTTTTATTGGCTGTGCAAAAAAAAAGCAGTTTTCTATGCATTTCAGGGGTACTGTGGGGTTTTTTGAACCCCCAATTTTTGGGGGTTCAAAAAACCTTTGACCTTTCTAGCGATGAAAAAAGCGCATCGTGGCGTTTTGACCTTTCTAGCGATGAAAAAAGCGCATCGTGGCATTTTGACCTTTCTAGCGATTTGAACTTTTGACCTTTGACCTTTTGACCTTTGACCTTTCTAGCGTTTTGACCTTTGACCTTTCTAGCGATGAAAAGGCGCATCGTGGCGTTTTGAAAAAAACGCATGGTGGCATTTTGACCTTTCTATCGATTTGACCTTTTGACCTTTGACCTTTTGACCTTTGACCTTTCTAGCGTTTTGACCTTTGACCTTTCTAGCGTTTTGACCTTTGACCTTTCTAGCGATGAAAAAAGCGCATCGTGGCGTTTTGACCTTTCTAGCGAAGAAAAAAGCGCATCGTGGCATTTGGACCTTTCTAGCGATTTGACCTTTGACCTTTTGACCTTTGACCTTTTGACCTTTGGCCTTTCTAGCGTTTTGACCTTTGACCTTTCTAGCGATGAAAAAAGCGCATCGTGGCGTTTTGACCTTTCTAGCGATGAAAAAAAGCGCATCGTGGCATTTGGACCTTTCTAGCGATTTGACTTTTTGACCTTTGACCTTTTGACCTTTGACCTTTCTAGCGTTTTGACCTTTGACCTTTCTAGCGATGAAAAAAGCGCATCGTGGCCAAAAAAAAGCAGTTTTCTATGCATTTCAGGGGTACTGTGGGGTTTTTTGAACCCCCAATTTTTGTATTGGCTTTGCCAAAAAAAAGCAGTTTTCTATGCATTTCAGGGGTACTGTGGGGTTTTTTGAACCCCCAATTTTTTTATTGGCTGTGTAAAAAAAAAAGCAGTTTTCTATGCATTTCAGGGGTACTGTGGGGTTTTTTGAACCCCCAATTGTTTTATTGGCTGTGCCAAAAAAAAGCAGTTTTCTATGCATTTCAGGGGTACTGTGGGGTTTTTTGAACCCCCAATTTTTGTATTGGCTGTGCCAAAAAAAAGCAGTTTTCTATGCATTTCAGGGGTACTGTGGGGTTTTTTGAACCCCCAATTTTTTTATTGGCTGTGCCAAAAAAAAGCAGTTTTCTATGCATTTCAGGGGTACTGTGGGGTTTTTTGAACCCCCAATGGTTTTATTGGCTGTGCCAAAAAAAAGCAGTTTTCTATGCATTTCAGGGGTACTGTGGGGTTTTTTGAACCCCCGATTTTTTTATTGGCTGTGCAAAAAAAAAGCAGTTTTCTATGCATTTCAGGGGTACTGTGGGGTTTTTTGAACCCCCAATTTTTGTATTGGCTGTGCAAAAAAAAGCAGTTTTCTATGCATTTCAGGGGTACTGTGGGGTTTTTTGAACCCCCAATTTTTTTATTGGCTGTGTCAAAAAAAAGCAGTTTTCTATGCATTTCAGGGGTACTGTGGGGTTTTTTGAACCCCCAATTTTTGTATTGGCTGTGCCAAAAAAAAGCAGTTTTCTATGCATTTCAGGGGTACTGTGGGGTTTTTTGAACCCCCAATTTTTGTATTGGCTGTGCAAAAAAAAAGCAGTTTTCTATGCATTTCAGGGGTACTGTGGGGTTTTTTGAACCCCCAATTTTTTTATTGGCTGTGCCAAAAAAAAGCAGTTTTCTATGCATTTCAGGGGTACTGTGGGGTTTTTTGAACCCCCAATTGTTTTATTGGCTGTGCCAAAAAAAAGCAGTTTTCTATGCATTTCAGGGGTACTGTGGGGTTTTTTGAACCCCCAATTGTTTTATTGGCTGTGCCAAAAAAAAGCAGTTTTCTATGCATTTCAGGGGTACTGTGGGGTTTTTTGAACCCCCAATTGTTTTATTGGCTGTGCCAAAAAAAAGCAGTTTTCTATGCATTTCAGGGGTACTGTGGGGTTTTTTGAACCCCCAATTTTTTTATTGGCTGTGCCAAAAAAAAGCAGTTTTCTATGCATTTCAGGGGTACTGTGGGGTTTTTTGAACCCCCAATTGTTTTATTGGCTGTGCCAAAAAAAAGCAGTTTTCTATGCATTTCAGGGGTACTGTGGGGTTTTTTGAACCCCCAATTGTTTTATTGGCTGTGCCAAAAAAAAGCAGTTTTCTATGCATTGCAGGGGTACTGTGGGGTTTTTTGAACCCCCGATTTTTTTATTGGCTGTGCCAAAAAAAAGCAGTTTTCTATGCATTTCAGGGGTACTGTGGGGTTTTTTGAACCCCCAATTGTTTTATTGGCTGTGCCAAAAAAAAGCAGTTTTCTATGCATTTCAGGGGTACTGTGGGGTTTTTTGAACCCCCGATTTTTTTATTGGCTGTGCCAAAAAAAAGCAGTTTTCTATGCATTTCAGGGGTACTGTGGGGTTTTTTGAACCCCCAATTTTTTTATTGGCTGTGTCAAAAAAAAGCAGTTTTCTATGCATTTCAGGGGTACTGTGGGGTTTTTTGAACCCCCAATTTTTGTATTGGCTGTGCCAAAAAAAAGCAGTTTTCTATGCATTTCAGGGGTACTGTGGGGTTTTTTGAACCCCCAATTTTTTTATTGGCTGTGCCAAAAAAAAGCAGTTTTCTATGCATTTCAGGGGTACTGTGGGGTTTTTTGAACCCCCAATTTTTTTATTGGCTGTGCCAAAAAAAAGCAGTTTTCTATGCATTTCAGGGGTACTGTGGGTTTTTTTGAACCCCCAATTTTTTTATTGGCTGTGCAAAAAAAAAGCAGTTTTCTATGCATTTCAGGGGTACTGTGGGGTTTTTTGAACCCCCAATTTTTGGGGGTTCAAAAAACCTTTGACCTTTCTAGCGATGAAAAAAGCGCATCGTGGCATTTTGACCTTTCTAGCGATTTGAACTTTTGACCTTTGACCTTTTGACCTTTGACCTTTCTAGCGTTTTGACCTTTGACCTTTCTAGCGATGAAAAGGCGCATCGTGGCGTTTTGAAAAAAACGCATGGTGGCATTTTGACCTTTCTATCGATTTGACCTTTTGACCTTTGACCTTTTGACCTTTGACCTTTCTAGCGTTTTGACCTTTGACCTTTCTAGCGTTTTGACCTTTGACCTTTCTAGCGATGAAAAAAGCGCATCGTGGCGTTTTGACCTTTCTAGCGAAGAAAAAAGCGCATCGTGGCATTTGGACCTTTCTAGCGATTTGACCTTTGACCTTTTGACCTTTGACCTTTTGACCTTTGACCTTTCTAGCGTTTTGACCTTTGACCTTTCTAGCGATGAAAAAAGCGCATCGTGGCGTTTTGACCTTTCTAGCGATGAAAAAAAGCGCATCGTGGCATTTGGACCTTTCTAGCGATTTGACTTTTTGACCTTTGACCTTTTGACCTTTTGACCTTTGACCTTTCTAGCGTTTTGACCTTTGACCTTTCTAGCGATGAAAAAAGCGCATCGTGGCCAAAAAAAAGCAGTTTTCTATGCATTTCAGGGGTACTGTGGGGTTTTTTGAACCCCCAATTTTTGTATTGGCTGTGCCAAAAAAAAGCAGTTTTCTATGCATTTCAGGGGTACTGTGGGGTTTTTTGAACCCCCAATTTTTTTATTGGCTGTGTAAAAAAAAAAGCAGTTTTCTATGCATTTCAGGGGTACTGTGGGGTTTTTTGAACCCCCAATTGTTTTATTGGCTGTGCCAAAAAAAAGCAGTTTTCTATGCATTTCAGGGGTACTGTGGGGTTTTTTGAACCCCCAATTTTTTTATTGGCTGTGCCAAAAAAAAGCAGTTTTCTATGCATTTCAGGGGTACTGTGGGGTTTTTTGAACCCCCAATTTTTTTATTGGCTGTGCCAAAAAAAAGCAGTTTTCTATGCATTTCAGGGGTACTGTGGGGTTTTTTGAACCCCCAATGGTTTTATTGGCTGTGCCAAAAAAAAGCAGTTTTCTATGCATTTCAGGGGTACTGTGGGGTTTTTTGAACCCCCGATTTTTTTATTGGCTGTGCCAAAAAAAAGCAGTTTTCTATGCATTTCAGGGGTACTGTGGGGTTTTTTGAACCCCCAATTTTTGTATTGGCTGTGCAAAAAAAAGCACTTTTCTATGCATTTCAGGGGTACTGTGGGGTTTTTTGAACCCCCAATTTTTTTATTGGCTGTGTCAAAAAAAAGCAGTTTTCTATGCATTTCAGGGGTACTGTGGGGTTTTTTGAACCCCCAATTTTTGTATTGGCTGTGCCAAAAAAAAGCAGTTTTCTATGCATTTCAGGGGTACTGTGGGGTTTTTTGAACCCCCAATTTTTGTATTGGCTGTGCAAAAAAAAAGCAGTTTTCTATGCATTTCAGGGGTACTGTGGGGTTTTTTGAACCCCCAATTTTTTTATTGGCTGTGCCAAAAAAAAGCAGTTTTCTATGCATTTCAGGGGTACTGTGGGGTTTTTTGAACCCCCAATTGTTTTATTGGCTGTGCCAAAAAAAAGCAGTTTTCTATGCATTTCAGGGGTACTGTGGGGTTTTTTGAACCCCCAATTTTTTTATTGGCTGTGCCAAAAAAAAGCAGTTTTCTATGCATTTCAGGGGTACTGTGGGGTTTTTTGAACCCCCAATTGTTTTATTGGCTGTGCCAAAAAAAAGCAGTTTTCTATGCATTGCAGGGGTACTGTGGGGTTTTTTGAACCCCCGATTTTTTTATTGGCTGTGCCAAAAAAAAGCAGTTTTCTATGCATTTCAGGGGTACTGTGGGGTTTTTTGAACCCCCAATTGTTTTATTGGCTGTGCCAAAAAAAAGCAGTTTTCTATGCATTTCAGGGGTACTGTGGGGTTTTTTGAACCCCCAATTTTTTTATTGGCTGTGCCAAAAAAAAGCAGTTTTCTATGCATTTCAGGGGTACTGTGGGGTTTTTTGAACCCCCAATTTTTTTATTGGCTGTGCAAAAAAAAAGCAGTTTTCTATGCATTTCAGGGGTACTGTGGGGTTTTTTGAACCCCCAATTTTTGGGGGTTCAAAAAACCTTTGACCTTTCTAGCGATGAAAAAAGCGCATCGTGGCGTTTTGACCTTTCTAGCGATGAAAAAAGCGCATCGTGGCATTTTGACCTTTCTAGCGATTTGAACTTTTGACCTTTGACCTTTTGACCTTTGACCTTTCTAGCGTTTTGACCTTTGACCTTTCTAGCGATGAAAAGGCGCATCGTGGCGTTTTGAAAAAACGCATGGTGGCATTTTGACCTTTCTATCGATTTGACCTTTTGACCTTTGACCTTTTGACCTTTCTAGCGTTTTGACCTTTGACCTTTCTAGCGTTTTGACCTTTGACCTTTCTAGCGATGAAAAAAGCGCATCGTGGCGTTTTGACCTTTCTAGCGAAGAAAAAAGCGCATCGTGGCATTTGGACCTTTCTAGCGATTTGACCTTTGACCTTTTGACCTTTTGACCTTTGACCTTTCTAGCGTTTTGACCTTTGACCTTTCTAGCGATGAAAAAAGCGCATCGTGGCGTTTTGACCTTTCTAGCGATGAAAAAAAGCGCATCGTGGCATTTGGACCTTTCTAGCGATTTGACTTTTTGACCTTTGACCTTTTGACCTTTTGACCTTTGACCTTTCTAGCGTTTTGACCTTTGACCTTTCTAGCGATGAAAAAAGCGCATCGTGGCCAAAAAAAAGCAGTTTTCTATGCATTTCAGGGGTACTGTGGGGTTTTTTGAACCCCCAATTTTTGTATTGGCTGTGCCAAAAAAAAGCAGTTTTCTATGCATTTCAGGGGTACTGTGGGGTTTTTTGAACCCCCAATTTTTTTATTGGCTGTGCCAAAAAAAAGCAGTTTTCTATGCATTTCAGGGGTACTGTGGGGTTTTTTGAACCCCCAATGGTTTTATTGGCTGTGCCAAAAAAAAGCAGTTTTCTATGCATTTCAGGGGTACTGTGGGGTTTTTTGAACCCCCGATTTTTTTATTGGCTGTGCCAAAAAAAAGCAGTTTTCTATGCATTTCAGGGGTACTGTGGGGTTTTTTGAACCCCCAATTTTTGTATTGGCTGTGCAAAAAAAAGCAGTTTTCTATGCATTTCAGGGGTACTGTGGGGTTTTTTGAACCCCCAATTTTTTTATTGGCTGTGTCAAAAAAAAGCAGTTTTCTATGCATTTCAGGGGTACTGTGGGGTTTTTTGAACCCCCAATTTTTGTATTGGCTGTGCCAAAAAAAAGCAGTTTTCTATGCATTTCAGGGGTACTGTGGGGTTTTTTGAACCCCCAATTTTTGTATTGGCTGTGCAAAAAAAAAGCAGTTTTCTATGCATTTCAGGGGTACTGTGGGGTTTTTTGAACCCCCAATTTTTTTATTGGCTGTGCCAAAAAAAAGCAGTTTTCTATGCATTTCAGGGGTACTGTGGGGTTTTTTGAACCCCCAATTGTTTTATTGGCTGTGCCAAAAAAAAGCAGTTTTCTATGCATTTCAGGGGTACTGTGGGGTTTTTTGAACCCCCAATGGTTTTATTGGCTGTGCCAAAAAAAAGCAGTTTTCTATGCATTTCAGGGGTACTGTGGGGTTTTTTGAACCCCCGATTTTTTTATTGGCTGTGCCAAAAAAAAGCAGTTTTCTATGCATTTCAGGGGTACTGTGGGGTTTTTTGAACCCCCAATTTTTGTATTGGCTGTGCAAAAAAAAGCAGTTTTCTATGCATTTCAGGGGTACTGTGGGGTTTTTTGAACCCCCAATTTTTTTATTGGCTGTGTCAAAAAAAAGCAGTTTTCTATGCATTTCAGGGGTACTGTGGGGTTTTTTGAACCCCCAATTTTTGTATTGGCTGTGCCAAAAAAAAGCAGTTTTCTATGCATTTCAGGGGTACTGTGGGGTTTTTTGAACCCCCAATTTTTGTATTGGCTGTGCAAAAAAAAAGCAGTTTTCTATGCATTTCAGGGGTACTGTGGGGTTTTTTGAACCCCCAATTTTTTTATTGGCTGTGCCAAAAAAAAGCAGTTTTCTATGCATTTCAGGGGTACTGTGGGGTTTTTTGAACCCCCAATTGTTTTATTGGCTGTGCCAAAAAAAAGCAGTTTTCTATGCATTTCAGGGGTACTGTGGGGTTTTTTGAACCCCCAATTTTTTTATTGGCTGTGCCAAAAAAAAGCAGTTTTCTATGCATTTCAGGGGTACTGTGGGGTTTTTTGAACCCCCAATTGTTTTATTGGCTGTGCCAAAAAAAAGCAGTTTTCTATGCATTGCAGGGGTACTGTGGGGTTTTTTTAACCCCCGATTTTTTTATTGGCTGTGCCAAAAAAAAGCAGTTTTCTATGCATTTCAGGGGTACTGTGGGGGTTTTTGAACCCCCAATTGTTTTATTGGCTGTGCCAAAAAAAAGCAGTTTTCTATGCATTTCAGGGGTACTGTGGGGTTTTTTGAACCCCCAATTTTTTTATTGGCTGTGCCAAAAAAAAGCAGTTTTCTATGCATTTCAGGGGTACTGTGGGGTTTTTTGAACCCCCAATTGTTTTATTGGCTGTGCCAAAAAAAAGCAGTTTTCTATGCATTGCAGGGGTACTGTGGGGTTTTTTTAACCCCCGATTTTTTTATTGGCTGTGCCAAAAAAAAGCAGTTTTCTATGCATTTCAGGGGTACTGTGGGGGTTTTTGAACCCCCAATTGTTTTATTGGCTGTGCCAAAAAAAAGCAGTTTTCTATGCATTTCAGGGGTACTGTGGGGTTTTTTGAACCCCGATTTTTTTATTGGCTGTGCCAAAAAAAAGCAGTTTTCTATGCATTTCAGGGGTACTGTGGGGGTTTTTGAACCCCCAATTGTTTTATTGGCTGTGCCAAAAAAAAGCAGTTTTCTATGCATTTCAGGGGTACTGTGGGGTTTTTTGAACCCCCAATTTTTTTATTGGCTGTGCCAAAAAAAAGCAGTTTTCTATGCATTTCAGGGGTACTGTGGGGTTTTTTGAACCCCCAATTGTTTTATTGGCTGTGCCAAAAAAAAGCAGTTTTCTATGCATTGCAGGGGTACTGTGGGGTTTTTTTAACCCCCGATTTTTTTATTGGCTGTGCCAAAAAAAAGCAGTTTTCTATGCATTTCAGGGGTACTGTGGGGGTTTTTGAACCCCCAATTGTTTTATTGGCTGTGCCAAAAAAAAGCAGTTTTCTATGCATTTCAGGGGTACTGTGGGGTTTTTTGAACCCCGATTTTTTTATTGGCTGTGCCAAAAAAAAGCAGTTTTCTATGCATTTCAGGGGTACTGTGGGGTTTTTTGAACCCCCAATTTTTGTATTGGCTGTGCAAAAAAAAGCAGTTTTCTATGCATTTCAGGGGTACTGTGGGGTTTTTTGAACCCCCAATTTTTTTATTGGCTGTGTCAAAAAAAAGCAGTTTTCTATGCATTTCAGGGGTACTGTGGGGTTTTTTTAACCCCCAATTTTTGTATTGGCTGTGCCAAAAAAAAGCAGTTTTCTATGCATTTCAGGGGTACTGTGGGGTTTTTTGAACCCCCAATTTTTGTATTGGCTGTGCAAAAAAAAAGCAGTTTTCTATGCATTTCAGGGGTACTGTGGGGTTTTTTGAACCCCCAATTTTTTTATTGGCTGTGCAAAAAAAAGCAGTTTTCTATGCATTTCAGGGGTACTGTGGGGTTTTTTGAACCCCCAATTTTTTTATTGGCTGTGTAAAAAAAAAGCAGTTTTCTATGCATTTCAGGGGTACTGTGGGGTTTTTTGAACCCCCAATTGTTTTATTGGCTGTGCCAAAACAAAGCAGTTTTCTATGCATTTCAGGGGTACTGTGGGGTTTTTTGAACCCCCAATTTTTTTATTGGCTGTGCCAAAAAAAAGCAGTTTTCTATGCATTTCAGGGGTACTGTGGGGTTTTTTGAACCCCCAATTGTTTTATTGGCTGTGCCAAAAAAAAGCAGTTTTCTATGCATTTCAGGGGTACTGTGGGGTTTTTTGAACCCCCAATTTTTTTATTGGCTGTGCAAAAAAAAAGCAGTTTTCTATGCATTTCAGGGGTACTGTGGGGTTTTTTGAACCCCCAATTTTTTTATTGGCTATGCCAAAAAAAAGCAGTTTTCTATGCATTTCAGGGGTACTGTGGGGTTTTTTGAACCCCCAATTTTGTTATTGGCTGTGCAAAAAAAAAGCAGTTTTCTATGCATTTCAGGGGTACTGTGGGGTTTTTTGAACCCCCAATTTTTTTATTGGCTGTGTAAAAAAAAAAGCAGTTTTCTATGCATTTCAGGGGTACTGTGGGGTTTTTTGAACCCCCAATTTTTGTATTGGCTGTGCCAAAAAAAAGCAGTTTTCTATGCATTTCAGGGGTACTGTGGGGTTTTTTGAACCCCCAATTTTTTTATTGGCTGTGTAAAAAAAAAAGCAGTTTTCTATGCATTTCAGGGGTACTGTGGGGTTTTTTGAACCCCCAATTGTTTTATTGGCTGTGCCAAAAAAAAGCAGTTTTCTATGCATTTCAGGGGTACTGTGGGGTTTTTTGAACCCCCAATTTTTTTATTGGCTGTGCCAAAAAAAAGCAGTTTTCTATGCATTTCAGGGGTACTGTGGGGTTTTTTGAACCCCCAATTTTTTTATTGGCTGTGCCAAAAAAAAGCAGTTTTCTATGCATTTCAGGGGTACTGTGGGGTTTTTTGAACCCCCAATTTTTTTATTGGCTGTGTAAAAAAAAAAGCAGTTTTCTATGCATTTCAGGGGTACTGTGGGGTTTTTTGAACCCCCAATTGTTTTATTGGCTGTGCCAAAAAAAAGCAGTTTTCTATGCATTTCAGGGGTACTGTGGGGTTTTTTGAACCCCCAATTTTTTTATTGGCTGTGCCAAAAAAAAGCAGTTTTCTATGCATTTCAGGGGTACTGTGGGGTTTTTTGAACCCCCAATTTTTTTATTGGCTGTGCCAAAAAAAAGCAGTTTTCTATGCATTTCAGGGGTACTGTGGGGTTTTTTGAACCCCCAATTGTTTTATTGGCTGTGCCAAAAAAAAGCAGTTTTCTATGCATTTCAGGGGTACTGTGGGGTTTTTTGAACCCCCAATTTTTTTATTGGCTGTGCCAAAAAAAAGCAGTTTTCTATGCATTTCAGGGGTACTGTGGGGTTTTTTGAACCCCCAATTGTTTTATTGGCTGTGCCAAAAAAAAGCAGTTTTCTATGCATTGCAGGGGTACTGTGGGGTTTTTTGAACCCCCGATTTTTTTATTGGCTGTGCCAAAAAAAAGCAGTTTTCTATGCATTTCAGGGGTACTGTGGGGTTTTTTGAACCCCCAATTGTTTTATTGGCTGTGCCAAAAAAAAGCAGTTTTCTATGCATTTCAGGGGTACTGTGGGGTTTTTTGAACCCCGATTTTTTTATTGGCTGTGCCAAAAAAAAGCAGTTTTCTATGCATTTCAGGGGTACTGTGGGGTTTTTTGAACCCCCAATTTTTGTATTGGCTGTGCAAAAAAAAGCAGTTTTCTATGCATTTCAGGGGTACTGTGGGGTTTTTTGAACCCCCAATTTTTTTATTGGCTGTGTCAAAAAAAAGCAGTTTTCTATGCATTTCAGGGGTACTGTGGGGTTTTTTGAACCCCCAATTTTTGTATTGGCTGTGCCAAAAAAAAGCAGTTTTCTATGCATTTCAGGGGTACTGTGGGGTTTTTTGAACCCCCAATTTTTGTATTGGCTGTGCAAAAAAAAAAGCAGTTTTCTATGCATTTCAGGGGTACTGTGGGGTTTTTTGAACCCCCAATTTTTTTATTGGCTGTGCAAAAAAAAGCAGTTTTCTATGCATTTCAGGGGTACTGTGGGGTTTTTTGAACCCCCAATTTTTTTATTGGCTGTGTAAAAAAAAAGCAGTTTTCTATGCATTTCAGGGGTACTGTGGGGTTTTTTGAACCCCCAATTGTTTTATTGGCTGTGCCAAAACAAAGCAGTTTTCTATGCATTTCAGGGGTACTGTGGGGTTTTTTGAACCCCCAATTTTTTTATTGGCTGTGCCAAAAAAAAGCAGTTTTCTATGCATTTCAGGGGTACTGTGGGGTTTTTTGAACCCCCAATTGTTTTATTGGCTGTGCCAAAAAAAAGCAGTTTTCTATGCATTTCAGGGGTACTGTGGGGTTTTTTGAACCCCCAATTTTTTTATTGGCTGTGCAAAAAAGAAGCAGTTTTCTATGCATTTCAGGGGTACTGTGGGGTTTTTTGAACCCCCAATTTTTTTATTGGCTGTGCAAAAAAAAAAGCAGTTTTCTATGCATTTCAGGGGTACTGTGGGGTTTTTTGAACCCCCAATTTTTTTATTGGCTATGCCAAAAAAAAGCAGTTTTCTATGCATTTCAGGGGTACTGTGGGGTTTTTTGAACCCCCAATTTTTTTATTGGCTGTGCAAAAAAAAAGCAGTTTTCTATGCATTTCAGGGGTACTGTGGGGTTTTTTGAACCCCCAATTTTTTTATTGGCTGTGTAAAAAAAAAAGCAGTTTTCTATGCATTTCAGGGGTACTGTGGGGTTTTTTGAACCCCCAATTTTTGTATTGGCTGTGCCAAAAAAAAGCAGTTTTCTATGCATTTCAGGGGTACTGTGGGGTTTTTTGAACCCCCAATTTTTTTATTGGCTGTGCCAAAAAAAAGCAGTTTTCTATGCATTTCAGGGGTACTGTGGGGTTTTTTGAACCCCCAATTTTTTTATTGGCTGTGCCAAAAAAAGAAGTTTTCTATGCATTTCAGGGGTACTGTGGGGTTTTTTGAACCCCCAATTTTTTTATTGGCTGTGCCAAAAAAAAGCAGTTTTCTATGCATTTCAGGGGTACTGTGGGGTTTTTTGAACCCCCAATTTTTTTATTGGCTGTGCCAAAAAAAAGCAGTTTTCTATGCATTTCAGGGGTACTGTGGGGTTTTTTGAACCCCCAATTTTTTTATTGGCTGTGCAAAAAAAAGCAGTTTTCTATGCATTTCAGGGGTACTGTGGGGTTTTTTGAACCCCCAATTTTTGTATTGGCTGTGTCAAAAAAAAGCAGTTTTCTATGCATTTCAGGGGTACTGTGGGGTTTTTTGAACCCCCAATTTTTGTATTGGCTGTGCCAAAAAAAAGCAGTTTTCTATGCATTTCAGGGGTACTGTGGGGTTTTTTGAACCCCCAATTTTTTTATTGGCTGTGCAAAAAAAAAAGCAGTTTTCTATGCATTTCAGGGGTACTGTGGGGTTTTTTGAACCCCCAATTTTTTTATTGGCTGTGCCAAAAAAAGCAGTTTTCTATGCATTTCAGGGGTACTGTGGGGTTTTTTGAACCCCCAATTTTTTTATTGGCTGTGCCAAAAAAAAGCAGTTTTCTATGCATTTCAGGGGTACTGTGGGGTTTTTTGAACCCCCAATTTTTGTATTGGCTGTGCCAAAAAAAGCAGTTTTCTATGCATTTCAGGGGTACTGTGGGGTTTTTTGAACCCCCAATTTTTTTATTGGCTGTGCAAAAAAAAAGCAGTTTTCTATGCATTTCAGGGGTACTGTGGGGTTTTTTGAACCCCCAATTTTTGGGGGTTCAAAAAACCTTTGACCTTTCTAGCGATGAAAAAAGCGCATCGTGGCGTTTTCACCTTTATAGTGATTTGACCTTTTCACCTTTGACCTTTTGACCTTTCTAGCGTTTTGACCTTTGACCTTTCTAGCGATGAAAAGGCGCATCGTGGCGTTTTGAAAAAAACGCATGGTGGCATTTTGACCTTTCTATCGATTTGACCTTTGACCTTTTGACCTTTGACCTTTCTAGCGTTTTGACCTTTGACCTTTCTAGCGATGAAAAAAGCGCATCGTGGCGTTTTGACCTTTCTAGCGATGAAAAAAAGCGCATCGTGGCATTTGGACCTTTCTAGCGATTTGACTTTTTGACCTTTGACCTTTTGACCTTTGACCTTTGACCTTTCTAGCGTTTTGACCTTTGACCTTTCTAGCGATGAAAAAAGCGCATCGTGGCCAAAAAAAAGCAGTTTTCTATGCATTTCAGGGGTACTGTGGGGTTTTTTGAACCCCCAATTTTTGTATTGGCTGTGCCAAAAAAAAGCAGTTTTCTATGCATTTCAGGGGTACTGTGGGGTTTTTTGAACCCCCAATTTTTTTATTGGCTGTGTAAAAAAAAAGCAGTTTTCTATGCATTTCAGGGGTACTGTGGGGTTTTTTGAACCCCCAATTGTTTTATTGGCTGTGCCAAAAAAAAGCAGTTTTCTATGCATTTCAGGGGTACTGTGGGGTTTTTTGAACCCCCAATTTTTTTATTGGCTGTGCCAAAAAAAAGCAGTTTTCTATGCATTTCAGGGGTACTGTGGGGTTTTTTGAACCCCCAATTGTTTTATTGGCTGTGCCAAAAAAAAGCAGTTTTCTATGCATTTCAGGGGTACTGTGGGGTTTTTTGAACCCCCGATTTTTTTATTGGCTGTGCCAAAAAAAAGCAGTTTTCTATGCATTTCAGGGGTACTGTGGGGTTTTTTGAACCCCCAATTTTTGTATTGGCTGTGCAAAAAAAAGCAGTTTTCTATGCATTTCAGGGGTACTGTGGGGTTTTTTGAACCCCCAATTTTTTTATTGGCTGTGTCAAAAAAAGCAGTTTTCTATGCATTTCAGGGGTACTGTGGGGTTTTTTGAACCCCCAATTTTTGTATTGGCTGTGCCAAAAAAAAGCAGTTTTCTATGCATTTCAGGGGTACTGTGGGGTTTTTTGAACCCCCAATTTTTTTATTGGCTGTGCAAAAAAGAAGCAGTTTTCTATGCATTTCAGGGGTACTGTGGGGTTTTTTGAACCCCCAATTTTTTTATTGGCTGTGCAAAAAAAAAGCAGTTTTCTATGCATTTCAGGGGTACTGTGGGGTTTTTTGAACCCCCAATTTTTTTATTGGCTATGCCAAAAAAAAGCAGTTTTCTATGCATTTCAGGGGTACTGTGGGGTTTTTTGAACCCCCAATTTTTTTATTGGCTGTGCCAAAAAAAGAAGTTTTCTATGCATTTCAGGGGTACTGTGGGGTTTTTTGAACCCCCAATTTTTTTATTGGCTGTGCCAAAAAAAAGCAGTTTTCTATGCATTTCAGGGGTACTGTGGGGTTTTTTGAACCCCCAATTTTTGTATTGGCTGTGCCAAAAAAAGCAGTTTTCTATGCATTTCAGGGGTACTGTGGGGTTTTTTGAACCCCCAATTTTTTTATTGGCTGTGCAAAAAAAAAGCAGTTTTCTATGCATTTCAGGGGTACTGTGGGGTTTTTTGAACCCCCAATTTTTGGGGGTTCAAAAAACCTTTGACCTTTCTAGCGATGAAAAAAGCGCATCGTGGCGTTTTCACCTTTATAGTGATTTGACCTTTTCACCTTTGACCTTTTGACCTTTCTAGCGTTTTGACCTTTGACCTTTCTAGCGATGAAAAGGCGCATCGTGGCGTTTTGAAAAAAACGCATGGTGGCATTTTGACCTTTCTATCGATTTGACCTTTGACCTTTTGACCTTTTGACCTTTGACCTTTCTAGCGTTTTGACCTTTGACCTTTCTAGCGATGAAAAAAGCGCATCGTGGCGTTTTGACCTTTCTAGCGATGAAAAAAAGCGCATCGTGGCATTTGGACCTTTCTAGCGATTTGACTTTTTGACCTTTGACCTTTTGACCTTTGACCTTTGACCTTTCTAGCGTTTTGACCTTTGACCTTTCTAGCGATGAAAAAAGCGCATCGTGGCCAAAAAAAAGCAGTTTTCTATGCATTTCAGGGGTACTGTGGGGTTTTTTGAACCCCCAATTTTTGTATTGGCTGTGCCAAAAAAAAGCAGTTTTCTATGCATTTCAGGGGTACTGTGGGGTTTTTTGAACCCCCAATTTTTTTATTGGCTGTGTAAAAAAAAAGCAGTTTTCTATGCATTTCAGGGGTACTGTGGGGTTTTTTGAACCCCCAATTGTTTTATTGGCTGTGCCAAAAAAAAGCAGTTTTCTATGCATTTCAGGGGTACTGTGGGGTTTTTTGAACCCCCAATTTTTTTATTGGCTGTGCCAAAAAAAAGCAGTTTTCTATGCATTTCAGGGGTACTGTGGGGTTTTTTGAACCCCCAATTGTTTTATTGGCTGTGCCAAAAAAAAGCAGTTTTCTATGCATTTCAGGGGTACTGTGGGGTTTTTTGAACCCCCGATTTTTTTATTGGCTGTGCCAAAAAAAAGCAGTTTTCTATGCATTTCAGGGGTACTGTGGGGTTTTTTGAACCCCCAATTTTTGTATTGGCTGTGCAAAAAAAAGCAGTTTTCTATGCATTTCAGGGGTACTGTGGGGTTTTTTGAACCCCCAATTTTTTTATTGGCTGTGTCAAAAAAAGCAGTTTTCTATGCATTTCAGGGGTACTGTGGGGTTTTTTGAACCCCCAATTTTTGTATTGGCTGTGCCAAAAAAAAGCAGTTTTCTATGCATTTCAGGGGTACTGTGGGGTTTTTTGAACCCCCAATTTTTGTATTGGCTGTGCAAAAAAAAAGCAGTTTTCTATGCATTTCAGGGGTACTGTGGGTTTTTTTGAACCCCCAATTTTTTTATTGGCTGTGCCAAAAAAAAGCAGTTTTCTATGCATTTCAGGGGTACTGTGGGGTTTTTTTAACCCCCAATTGTTTTATTGGCTGTGCCAAAAAAAAGCAGTTTTCTATGCATTTCAGGGGTACTGTGGGGTTTTTTGAACCCCCAATTTTTTTATTGGCTATGCCAAAAAAAAGCAGTTTTCTATGCATTTCAGGGGTACTGTGGGGTTTTTTGAACCCCCAATTGTTTTATTGGCTGTGCCAAAAAAAAGCAGTTTTCTATGCATTTCAGGGGTACTGTGGGGTTTTTTGAACCCCCGATTTTTTTATTGGCTGTGCCAAAAAAAAGCAGTTTTCTATGCATTTCAGGGGTACTGTGGGGTTTTTTGAACCCCCAATTGTTTTATTGGCTGTGCCAAAAAAAAGCAGTTTTCTATGCATTTCAGGGGTACTGTGGGGTTTTTTGAACCCCCGATTTTTTTATTGGCTGTGCCAAAAAAAAGCAGTTTTCTATGCATTTCAGGGGTACTGTGGGGTTTTTTGAACCCCCAATTTTTGTATTGGCTGTGCAAAAAAAAGCAGTTTTCTATGCATTTCAGGGGTACTGTGGGGTTTTTTGAACCCCCAATTTTTTTATTGGCTGTGTCAAAAAAAAGCAGTTTTCTATGCATTTCAGGGGTACTGTGGGGTTTTTTGAACCCCCAATTTTTGTATTGGCTGTGCCAAAAAAAAGCAGTTTTCTATGCATTTCAGGGGTACTGTGGTGTTTTTTGAACCCCCAATTTTTGTATTGGCTGTGCCAAAAAAAAAGCAGTTTTCTATGCATTTCAGGGGTACTGTGGGGTTTTTTGAACCCCCAATTTTTTTATTGGCTGTGCAAAAAAAAGCAGTTTTCTATGCATTTCAGGGGTACTGTGGGGTTTTTTGAACCCCCAATTTTTGTATTGGCTGTGCCAAAAAAAAGCAGTTTTCTATGCATTTCAGGGGTACTGTGGTGTTTTTTGAACCCCCAATTTTTGTATTGGCTGTGCCAAAAAAAAGCAGTTTTCTATGCATTTCAGGGGTACTGTGGGGTTTTTTGAACCCCCAATTTTTTTATTGGCTGTGCAAAAAAAAGCAGTTTTCTATGCATTTCAGGGGTACTGTGGGGTTTTTTGAACCCCCAATTTTTTTATTGGCTGTGTAAAAAAAAAAGCAGTTTTCTATGCATTTCAGGGGTACTGTGGGGTTTTTTGAACCCCCAATTGTTTTATTGGCTGTGCCAAAACAAAGCAGTTTTCTATGCATTTCAGGGGTACTGTGGGTTTTTTGAACCCCCAATTTTTTTATTGGCTGTGCCAAAAAAAAGCAGTTTTCTATGCATTTCAGGGGTACTGTGGGGTTTTTTGAACCCCCAATTGTTTTATTGGCTGTGCCAAAAAAAAGCAGTTTTCTATGCATTTCAGGGGTACTGTGGGGTTTTTTGAACCCCCAATTTTTGTATTGGCTGTGCCAAAAAAAGCAGTTTTCTATGCATTTCAGGGGTACTGTGGGGTTTTTTGAACCCCCAATTTTTTTATTGGCTGTGCAAAAAAAAAGCAGTTTTCTATGCATTTCAGGGGTACTGTGGGGTTTTTTGAACCCCCAATTTTTGGGGGTTCAAAAAACCTTTGACCTTTCTAGCGATGAAAAAAGCGCATCGTGGCGTTTTCACCTTTATAGTGATTTGACCTTTTCACCTTTGACCTTTTGACCTTTCTAGCGTTTTGACCTTTGACCTTTCTAGCGATGAAAAGGCGCATCGTGGCGTTTTGAAAAAAACGCATGGTGGCATTTTGACCTTTCTATCGATTTGACCTTTGACCTTTTGACCTTTGACCTTTCTAGCGTTTTGACCTTTGACCTTTCTAGCGATGAAAAAAGCGCATCGTGGCGTTTTGACCTTTCTAGCGATGAAAAAAAGCGCATCGTGGCATTTGGACCTTTCTAGCGATTTGACTTTTTGACCTTTGACCTTTTGACCTTTGACCTTTGACCTTTCTAGCGTTTTGACCTTTGACCTTTCTAGCGATGAAAAAAGCGCATCGTGGCCAAAAAAAAGCAGTTTTCTATGCATTTCAGGGGTACTGTGGGGTTTTTTGAACCCCCAATTTTTGTATTGGCTGTGCCAAAAAAAAGCAGTTTTCTATGCATTTCAGGGGTACTGTGGGGTTTTTTGAACCCCCAATTTTTTTATTGGCTGTGTAAAAAAAAAGCAGTTTTCTATGCATTTCAGGGGTACTGTGGGGTTTTTTGAACCCCCAATTGTTTTATTGGCTGTGCCAAAAAAAAGCAGTTTTCTATGCATTTCAGGGGTACTGTGGGGTTTTTTGAACCCCCAATTTTTTTATTGGCTGTGCCAAAAAAAAGCAGTTTTCTATGCATTTCAGGGGTACTGTGGGGTTTTTTGAACCCCCAATTGTTTTATTGGCTGTGCCAAAAAAAAGCAGTTTTCTATGCATTTCAGGGGTACTGTGGGGTTTTTTGAACCCCCGATTTTTTTATTGGCTGTGCCAAAAAAAAGCAGTTTTCTATGCATTTCAGGGGTACTGTGGGGTTTTTTGAACCCCCAATTTTTGTATTGGCTGTGCAAAAAAAAGCAGTTTTCTATGCATTTCAGGGGTACTGTGGGGTTTTTTGAACCCCCAATTTTTTTATTGGCTGTGTCAAAAAAAGCAGTTTTCTATGCATTTCAGGGGTACTGTGGGGTTTTTTGAACCCCCAATTTTTGTATTGGCTGTGCCAAAAAAAAGCAGTTTTCTATGCATTTCAGGGGTACTGTGGGGTTTTTTGAACCCCCAATTTTTTTATTGGCTGTGCAAAAAAGAAGCAGTTTTCTATGCATTTCAGGGGTACTGTGGGGTTTTTTGAACCCCCAATTTTTTTATTGGCTGTGCAAAAAAAAAGCAGTTTTCTATGCATTTCAGGGGTACTGTGGGGTTTTTTGAACCCCCAATTTTTTTATTGGCTATGCCAAAAAAAAGCAGTTTTCTATGCATTTCAGGGGTACTGTGGGGTTTTTTGAACCCCCAATTTTTTTATTGGCTGTGCCAAAAAAAGAAGTTTTCTATGCATTTCAGGGGTACTGTGGGGTTTTTTGAACCCCCAATTTTTTTATTGGCTGTGCCAAAAAAAAGCAGTTTTCTATGCATTTCAGGGGTACTGTGGGGTTTTTTGAACCCCCAATTTTTGTATTGGCTGTGCCAAAAAAAGCAGTTTTCTATGCATTTCAGGGGTACTGTGGGGTTTTTTGAACCCCCAATTTTTTTATTGGCTGTGCAAAAAAAAAGCAGTTTTCTATGCATTTCAGGGGTACTGTGGGGTTTTTTGAACCCCCAATTTTTGGGGGTTCAAAAAACCTTTGACCTTTCTAGCGATGAAAAAAGCGCATCGTGGCGTTTTCACCTTTATAGTGATTTGACCTTTTCACCTTTGACCTTTTGACCTTTCTAGCGTTTTGACCTTTGACCTTTCTAGCGATGAAAAGGCGCATCGTGGCGTTTTGAAAAAAACGCATGGTGGCATTTTGACCTTTCTATCGATTTGACCTTTGACCTTTTGACCTTTTGACCTTTGACCTTTCTAGCGTTTTGACCTTTGACCTTTCTAGCGATGAAAAAAGCGCATCGTGGCGTTTTGACCTTTCTAGCGATGAAAAAAAGCGCATCGTGGCATTTGGACCTTTCTAGCGATTTGACTTTTTGACCTTTGACCTTTTGACCTTTGACCTTTGACCTTTCTAGCGTTTTGACCTTTGACCTTTCTAGCGATGAAAAAAGCGCATCGTGGCCAAAAAAAAGCAGTTTTCTATGCATTTCAGGGGTACTGTGGGGTTTTTTGAACCCCCAATTTTTGTATTGGCTGTGCCAAAAAAAAGCAGTTTTCTATGCATTTCAGGGGTACTGTGGGGTTTTTTGAACCCCCAATTTTTTTATTGGCTGTGTAAAAAAAAAGCAGTTTTCTATGCATTTCAGGGGTACTGTGGGGTTTTTTGAACCCCCAATTGTTTTATTGGCTGTGCCAAAAAAAAGCAGTTTTCTATGCATTTCAGGGGTACTGTGGGGTTTTTTGAACCCCCAATTTTTTTATTGGCTGTGCCAAAAAAAAGCAGTTTTCTATGCATTTCAGGGGTACTGTGGGGTTTTTTGAACCCCCAATTGTTTTATTGGCTGTGCCAAAAAAAAGCAGTTTTCTATGCATTTCAGGGGTACTGTGGGGTTTTTTGAACCCCCGATTTTTTTATTGGCTGTGCCAAAAAAAAGCAGTTTTCTATGCATTTCAGGGGTACTGTGGGGTTTTTTGAACCCCCAATTTTTGTATTGGCTGTGCAAAAAAAAGCAGTTTTCTATGCATTTCAGGGGTACTGTGGGGTTTTTTGAACCCCCAATTTTTTTATTGGCTGTGTCAAAAAAAGCAGTTTTCTATGCATTTCAGGGGTACTGTGGGGTTTTTTGAACCCCCAATTTTTGTATTGGCTGTGCCAAAAAAAAGCAGTTTTCTATGCATTTCAGGGGTACTGTGGGGTTTTTTGAACCCCCAATTTTTGTATTGGCTGTGCAAAAAAAAAGCAGTTTTCTATGCATTTCAGGGGTACTGTGGGTTTTTTTGAACCCCCAATTTTTTTATTGGCTGTGCCAAAAAAAAGCAGTTTTCTATGCATTTCAGGGGTACTGTGGGGTTTTTTTAACCCCCAATTGTTTTATTGGCTGTGCCAAAAAAAAGCAGTTTTCTATGCATTTCAGGGGTACTGTGGGGTTTTTTGAACCCCCAATTTTTTTATTGGCTATGCCAAAAAAAAGCAGTTTTCTATGCATTTCAGGGGTACTGTGGGGTTTTTTGAACCCCCAATTGTTTTATTGGCTGTGCCAAAAAAAAGCAGTTTTCTATGCATTTCAGGGGTACTGTGGGGTTTTTTGAACCCCCGATTTTTTTATTGGCTGTGCCAAAAAAAAGCAGTTTTCTATGCATTTCAGGGGTACTGTGGGGTTTTTTGAACCCCCAATTGTTTTATTGGCTGTGCCAAAAAAAAGCAGTTTTCTATGCATTTCAGGGGTACTGTGGGGTTTTTTGAACCCCCGATTTTTTTATTGGCTGTGCCAAAAAAAAGCAGTTTTCTATGCATTTCAGGGGTACTGTGGGGTTTTTTGAACCCCCAATTTTTGTATTGGCTGTGCAAAAAAAAGCAGTTTTCTATGCATTTCAGGGGTACTGTGGGGTTTTTTGAACCCCCAATTTTTTTATTGGCTGTGTCAAAAAAAAGCAGTTTTCTATGCATTTCAGGGGTACTGTGGGGTTTTTTGAACCCCCAATTTTTGTATTGGCTGTGCCAAAAAAAAGCAGTTTTCTATGCATTTCAGGGGTACTGTGGTGTTTTTTGAACCCCCAATTTTTGTATTGGCTGTGCCAAAAAAAAAGCAGTTTTCTATGCATTTCAGGGGTACTGTGGGGTTTTTTGAACCCCCAATTTTTTTATTGGCTGTGCAAAAAAAAGCAGTTTTCTATGCATTTCAGGGGTACTGTGGGGTTTTTTGAACCCCCAATTTTTGTATTGGCTGTGCCAAAAAAAAGCAGTTTTCTATGCATTTCAGGGGTACTGTGGTGTTTTTTGAACCCCCAATTTTTGTATTGGCTGTGCCAAAAAAAAGCAGTTTTCTATGCATTTCAGGGGTACTGTGGGGTTTTTTGAACCCCCAATTTTTTTATTGGCTGTGCAAAAAAAAGCAGTTTTCTATGCATTTCAGGGGTACTGTGGGGTTTTTTGAACCCCCAATTTTTTTATTGGCTGTGTAAAAAAAAAAGCAGTTTTCTATGCATTTCAGGGGTACTGTGGGGTTTTTTGAACCCCCAATTGTTTTATTGGCTGTGCCAAAACAAAGCAGTTTTCTATGCATTTCAGGGGTACTGTGGGTTTTTTGAACCCCCAATTTTTTTATTGGCTGTGCCAAAAAAAAGCAGTTTTCTATGCATTTCAGGGGTACTGTGGGGTTTTTTGAACCCCCAATTGTTTTATTGGCTGTGCCAAAAAAAAGCAGTTTTCTATGCATTTCAGGGGTACTGTGGGGTTTTTTGAACCCCCAATTTTTTTATTGGCTGTGCAAAAAAAAGCAGTTTTCTATGCATTTCAGGGGTACTGTGGGGTTTTTTGAACCCCCAATTTTTGTATTGGCTATGCCAAAAAAAAGCAGTTTTCTATGCATTTCAGGGGTACTGTGGGGTTTTTTGAACCCCCAATTTTTTTATTGGCTGTGCAAAAAAAAAGCAGTTTTCTATGCATTTCAGGGGTACTGTGGGGTTTTTTGAACCCCCAATTTTTTTATTGGCTGTGTCAAAAAAAAGCAGTTTTCTATGCATTTCAGGGGTACTGTGGGGTTTTTTGAACCCCCAATTTTTTTATTGGCTGTGCCAAAAAAAGAAGTTTTCTATGCATTTCAGGGGTACTGTGGGGTTTTTTGAACCCCCAATTTTTTTATTGGCTGTGCCAAAAAAAAGCAGTTTTCTATGCATTTCAGGGGTACTGTGGGGTTTTTTGAACCCCCAATTTTTTTATTGGCTGTGCCAAAAAAAAGCAGTTTTCTATGCATTTCAGGGGTACTGTGGGGTTTTTTGAACCCCCAATTTTTTTATTGGCTGTGCAAAAAAAAGCAGTTTTCTATGCATTTCAGGGGTACTGTGGGGTTTTTTGAACCCCCAATTTTTGTATTGGCTGTGTCAAAAAAAAGCAGTTTTCTATGCATTTCAGGGGTACTGTGGGGTTTTTTGAACCCCCAATTTTTGTATTGGCTGTGCCAAAAAAAAGCAGTTTTCTATGCATTTCAGGGGTACTGTGGGGTTTTTTGAACCCCCAATTTTTTTATTGGCTGTGCAAAAAAAAAAGCAGTTTTCTATGCATTTCAGGGGTACTGTGGGGTTTTTTGAACCCCCAATTTTTTTATTGGCTGTGCCAAAAAAAGCAGTTTTCTATGCATTTCAGGGGTACTGTGGGGTTTTTTGAACCCCCAATTTTTTTATTGGCTGTGCCAAAAAAAAGCAGTTTTCTATGCATTTCAGGGGTACTGTGGGGTTTTTTGAACCCCCAATTTTTGTATTGGCTGTGCCAAAAAAAGCAGTTTTCTATGCATTTCAGGGGTACTGTGGGGTTTTTTGAACCCCCAATTTTTTTATTGGCTGTGCAAAAAAAAAGCAGTTTTCTATGCATTTCAGGGGTACTGTGGGGTTTTTTGAACCCCCAATTTTTGGGGGTTCAAAAAACCTTTGACCTTTCTAGCGATGAAAAAAGCGCATCGTGGCGTTTTCACCTTTATAGTGATTTGACCTTTTCACCTTTGACCTTTTGACCTTTCTAGCGTTTTGACCTTTGACCTTTCTAGCGATGAAAAGGCGCATCGTGGCGTTTTGAAAAAAACGCATGGTGGCATTTTGACCTTTCTATCGATTTGACCTTTGACCTTTTGACCTTTTGACCTTTGACCTTTCTAGCGTTTTGACCTTTGACCTTTCTAGCGATGAAAAAAGCGCATCGTGGCGTTTTGACCTTTCTAGCGATGAAAAAAAGCGCATCGTGGCATTTGGACCTTTCTAGCGATTTGACTTTTTGACCTTTGACCTTTTGACCTTTGACCTTTGACCTTTCTAGCGTTTTGACCTTTGACCTTTCTAGCGATGAAAAAAGCGCATCGTGGCCAAAAAAAAGCAGTTTTCTATGCATTTCAGGGGTACTGTGGGGTTTTTTGAACCCCCAATTTTTGTATTGGCTGTGCCAAAAAAAAGCAGTTTTCTATGCATTTCAGGGGTACTGTGGGGTTTTTTGAACCCCCAATTTTTTTATTGGCTGTGTAAAAAAAAAGCAGTTTTCTATGCATTTCAGGGGTACTGTGGGGTTTTTTGAACCCCCAATTGTTTTATTGGCTGTGCCAAAAAAAAGCAGTTTTCTATGCATTTCAGGGGTACTGTGGGGTTTTTTGAACCCCCAATTTTTTTATTGGCTGTGCCAAAAAAAAGCAGTTTTCTATGCATTTCAGGGGTACTGTGGGGTTTTTTGAACCCCCAATTGTTTTATTGGCTGTGCCAAAAAAAAGCAGTTTTCTATGCATTTCAGGGGTACTGTGGGGTTTTTTGAACCCCCGATTTTTTTATTGGCTGTGCCAAAAAAAAGCAGTTTTCTATGCATTTCAGGGGTACTGTGGGGTTTTTTGAACCCCCAATTTTTGTATTGGCTGTGCAAAAAAAAGCAGTTTTCTATGCATTTCAGGGGTACTGTGGGGTTTTTTGAACCCCCAATTTTTTTATTGGCTGTGTCAAAAAAAGCAGTTTTCTATGCATTTCAGGGGTACTGTGGGGTTTTTTGAACCCCCAATTTTTGTATTGGCTGTGCCAAAAAAAAGCAGTTTTCTATGCATTTCAGGGGTACTGTGGGGTTTTTTGAACCCCCAATTTTTGTATTGGCTGTGCAAAAAAAAAGCAGTTTTCTATGCATTTCAGGGGTACTGTGGGTTTTTTTGAACCCCCAATTGTTTTATTGGCTGTGCCAAAAAAAAGCAGTTTTCTATGCATTTCAGGGGTACTGTGGGGTTTTTTTAACCCCCAATTGTTTTATTGGCTGTGCCAAAAAAAAGCAGTTTTCTATGCATTTCAGGGGTACTGTGGGGTTTTTTGAACCCCCAATTTTTTTATTGGCTATGCCAAAAAAAAGCAGTTTTCTATGCATTTCAGGGGTACTGTGGGGTTTTTTGAACCCCCAATTGTTTTATTGGCTGTGCCAAAAAAAAGCAGTTTTCTATGCATTTCAGGGGTACTGTGGGGTTTTTTGAACCCCCGATTTTTTTATTGGCTGTGCCAAAAAAAAGCAGTTTTCTATGCATTTCAGGGGTACTGTGGGGTTTTTTGAACCCCCAATTGTTTTATTGGCTGTGCCAAAAAAAAGCAGTTTTCTATGCATTTCAGGGGTACTGTGGGGTTTTTTGAACCCCCGATTTTTTTATTGGCTGTGCCAAAAAAAAGCAGTTTTCTATGCATTTCAGGGGTACTGTGGGGTTTTTTGAACCCCCAATTTTTGTATTGGCTGTGCAAAAAAAAGCAGTTTTCTATGCATTTCAGGGGTACTGTGGGGTTTTTTGAACCCCCAATTTTTTTATTGGCTGTGTCAAAAAAAAGCAGTTTTCTATGCATTTCAGGGGTACTGTGGGGTTTTTTGAACCCCCAATTTTTGTATTGGCTGTGCCAAAAAAAAGCAGTTTTCTATGCATTTCAGGGGTACTGTGGTGTTTTTTGAACCCCCAATTTTTGTATTGGCTGTGCCAAAAAAAAAGCAGTTTTCTATGCATTTCAGGGGTACTGTGGGGTTTTTTGAACCCCCAATTTTTTTATTGGCTGTGCAAAAAAAAGCAGTTTTCTATGCATTTCAGGGGTACTGTGGGGTTTTTTGAACCCCCAATTTTTGTATTGGCTGTGCCAAAAAAAAGCAGTTTTCTATGCATTTCAGGGGTACTGTGGTGTTTTTTGAACCCCCAATTTTTGTATTGGCTGTGCCAAAAAAAAGCAGTTTTCTATGCATTTCAGGGGTACTGTGGGGTTTTTTGAACCCCCAATTTTTTTATTGGCTGTGCAAAAAAAAGCAGTTTTCTATGCATTTCAGGGGTACTGTGGGGTTTTTTGAACCCCCAATTTTTTTATTGGCTGTGTAAAAAAAAAAGCAGTTTTCTATGCATTTCAGGGGTACTGTGGGGTTTTTTGAACCCCCAATTGTTTTATTGGCTGTGCCAAAACAAAGCAGTTTTCTATGCATTTCAGGGGTACTGTGGGTTTTTTGAACCCCCAATTTTTTTATTGGCTGTGCCAAAAAAAAGCAGTTTTCTATGCATTTCAGGGGTACTGTGGGGTTTTTTGAACCCCCAATTGTTTTATTGGCTGTGCCAAAAAAAAGCAGTTTTCTATGCATTTCAGGGGTACTGTGGGGTTTTTTGAACCCCCAATTTTTTTATTGGCTGTGCAAAAAAAAGCAGTTTTCTATGCATTTCAGGGGTACTGTGGGGTTTTTTGAACCCCCAATTTTTTTATTGGCTATGCCAAAAAAAAGCAGTTTTCTATGCATTTCAGGGGTACTGTGGGGTTTTTTGAACCCCCAATTTTTTTATTGGCTGTGCAAAAAAAAAGCAGTTTTCTATGCATTTCAGGGGTACTGTGGGGTTTTTTGAACCCCCAATTTTTTTATTGGCTGTGTCAAAAAAAAGCAGTTTTCTATGCATTTCAGGGGTACTGTGGGGTTTTTTGAACCCCCAATTTTTGTATTGGCTGTGCCAAAAAAAAGCAGTTTTCTATGCATTTCAGGGGTACTGTGGGGTTTTTTGAACCCCCAATTTTTTTATTGGCTGTGCCAAAAAAAAAAGCAGTTTTCTATGCATTTCAGGGGTACTGTGGGGTTTTTTGAACCCCCAATTTTTTTATTGGCTGTGCCAAAAAAAAGCAGTTTTTCTATGCATTTCAGGGGTACTGTGGGGTTTTTTGAACCCCCAATTTTTTTATTGGCTGTGCAAAAAAAAAGCAGTTTTCTATGCATTTCAGGGGTACTGTGGGGTTTTTTGAACCCCCAATTTTTGGGGGTTCAAAAAACCTTTGACCTTTCTAGCGATGAAAAAAGCGCATCGTGGCGTTTTGACCTTTCTAGCGATGAAAAAAGCGCATCGTGGCATTTTGACCTTTCTAGCGATTTGAACTTTTGACCTTTGACCTTTTGACCTTTGACCTTTTGACCTTTGACCTTTCTAGCGTTTTGACCTTTGACCTTTCTAGCGATGAAAAGGCGCATCGTGGCGTTTTGAAAAAAACGCATGGTGGCATTTTGACCTTTCTATCGATTTGACCTTTTGACCTTTGACCTTTTGACCTTTGACCTTTCTAGCGTTTTGACCTTTGACCTTTCTAGCGTTTTGACCTTTGACCTTTCTAGCGATGAAAAAAGCGCATCGTGGCGTTTTGACCTTTCTAGCGAAGAAAAAAGCGCATCGTGGCATTTGGACCTTTCTAGCGATTTGACCTTTGACCTTTTGACCTTTGACCTTTCTAGCGTTTTGACCTTTGACCTTTCTAGCGATGAAAAAAGCGCATCGTGGCGTTTTGACCTTTCTAGCGATGAAAAAAAGCGCATCGTGGCATTTGGACCTTTCTAGCGATTTGACTTTTTGACCTTTGACCTTTTGACCTTTGACCTTTCTAGCGTTTTGACCTTTGACCTTTCTAGCGATGAAAAAAGCGCATCGTGGCCAAAAAAAAGCAGTTTTCTATGCATTTCAGGGGTACTGTGGGGTTTTTTGAACCCCCAATTTTTGTATTGGCTGTGCCAAAAAAAAGCAGTTTTCTATGCATTTCAGGGGTACTGTGGGGTTTTTTGAACCCCCAATTTTTTTATTGGCTGTGTAAAAAAAAAAGCAGTTTTCTATGCATTTCAGGGGTACTGTGGGGTTTTTTGAACCCCCAATTGTTTTATTGGCTGTGCCAAAAAAAAGCAGTTTTCTATGCATTTCAGGGGTACTGTGGGGTTTTTTGAACCCCCAATTTTTTTATTGGCTGTGCCAAAAAAAAGCAGTTTTCTATGCATTTCAGGGGTACTGTGGGGTTTTTTGAACCCCCAATTTTTTTATTGGCTGTGCCAAAAAAAAGCAGTTTTCTATGCATTTCAGGGGTACTGTGGGGTTTTTTGAACCCCCAATTGTTTTATTGGCTGTGCCAAAAAAAAGCAGTTTTCTATGCATTTCAGGGGTACTGTGGGGTTTTTTGAACCCCCGATTTTTTTATTGGCTGTGCCAAAAAAAAGCAGTTTTCTATGCATTTCAGGGGTACTGTGGGGTTTTTTGAACCCCCAATTTTTGTATTGGCTGTGCAAAAAAAAGCAGTTTTCTATGCATTTCAGGGGTACTGTGGGGTTTTTTGAACCCCCAATTTTTTTATTGGCTGTGTCAAAAAAAAGCAGTTTTCTATGCATTTCAGGGGTACTGTGGGGTTTTTTGAACCCCCAATTTTTGTATTGGCTGTGCAAAAAAAAAGCAGTTTTCTATGCATTTCAGGGGTACTGTGGGGTTTTTTGAACCCCCAATTTTTTTATTGGCTGTGCCAAAAAAAAAGCAGTTTTCTATGCATTTCAGGGGTACTGTGGGGTTTTTTGAACCCCCAATTGTTTTATTGGCTGTGCCAAAAAAAAGCAGTTTTCTATGCATTTCAGGGGTACTGTGGGGTTTTTTGAACCCCCAATTTTTTTATTGGCTGTGCCAAAAAAAAGCAGTTTTCTATGCATTTCAGGGGTACTGTGGGGTTTTTTGAACCCCCAATTGTTTTATTGGCTGTGCCAAAAAAGCAGTTTTCTATGCATTTCAGGGGTACTGTGGGGTTTTTTGAACCCCCAATTTTTTTATTGGCTGTGCAAAAAAAAAGCAGTTTTCTATGCATTTCAGGGGTACTGTGGGGTTTTTTGAACCCCCAATTTTTGGGGGTTCAAAAAACCTTTGACCTTTCTAGCGATGAAAAAAGCGCATCGTGGCGTTTTCACCTTTATAGTGATTTGACCTTTTGACCTTTGACCTTTTGACCTTTGACCTTTCTAGCGTTTTGACCTTTGACCTTTCTAGCGATGAAAAGGCGCATCGTGGCGTTTTGAAAAAAACGCATGGTGGCATTTTGACCTTTCTATCGATTTGACCTTTGACCTTTTGACCTTTTGACCTTTGACCTTTCTAGCGTTTTGACCTTTGACCTTTCTAGCGATGAAAAAAGCGCATCGTGGCGTTTTGACCTTTCTAGCGATGAAAAAAAGCGCATCGTGGCATTTGGACCTTTCTAGCGATTTGACTTTTTGACCTTTGACCTTTGACCTTTTGACCTTTGACCTTTCTAGCGTTTTGACCTTTGACCTTTCTAGCGATGAAAAAAGCGCATCGTGGCCAAAAAAAAGCAGTTTTCTATGCATTTCAGGGGTACTGTGGGGTTTTTTGAACCCCCAATTTTTGTATTGGCTGTGCCAAAAAAAAGCAGTTTTCTATGCATTTCAGGGGTACTGTGGGGTTTTTTGAACCCCCAATTTTTTTATTGGCTGTGTAAAAAAAAAAGCAGTTTTCTATGCATTTCAGGGGTACTGTGGGGTTTTTTGAACCCCCAATTGTTTTATTGGCTGTGCCAAAAAAAAGCAGTTTTCTATGCATTTCAGGGGTACTGTGGGGTTTTTTGAACCCCCAATTGTTTTATTGGCTGTGCCAAAAAAAAGCAGTTTTCTATGCATTTCAGGGGTACTGTGGGGTTTTTTGAACCCCCGATTTTTTTATTGGCTGTGCCAAAAAAAAGCAGTTTTCTATGCATTTCAGGGGTACTGTGGGGTTTTTTGAACCCCCAATTTTTGTATTGGCTGTGCAAAAAAAAGCAGTTTTCTATGCATTTCAGGGGTACTGTGGGGTTTTTTGAACCCCCAATTTTTTTATTGGCTGTGTCAAAAAAAGCAGTTTTCTATGCATTTCAGGGGTACTGTGGGGTTTTTTGAACCCCCAATTTTTGTATTGGCTGTGCCAAAAAAAAGCAGTTTTCTATGCATTTCAGGGGTACTGTGGGGTTTTTTGAACCCCCAATTTTTGTATTGGCTGTGCAAAAAAAAAGCAGTTTTCTATGCATTTCAGGGGTACTGTGGGGTTTTTTGAACCCCCAATTTTTTTATTGGCTGTGCCAAAAAAAAAGCAGTTTTCTATGCATTTCAGGGGTACTGTGGGGTTTTTTTAACCCCCAATTGTTTTATTGGCTGTGCCAAAAAAAAGCAGTTTTCTATGCATTTCAGGGGTACTGTGGGGTTTTTTGAACCCCCAATTTTTTTATTGGCTGTGCCAAAAAAAAGCAGTTTTCTATGCATTTCAGGGGTACTGTGGGGTTTTTTGAACCCCCAATTGTTTTATTGGCTGTGCCAAAAAAAAGCAGTTTTCTATGCATTTCAGGGGTACTGTGGGGTTTTTTGAACCCCCAATTGTTTTATTGGCTGTGCCAAAAAAAAGCAGTTTTCTATGCATTTCAGGGGTACTGTGGGGTTTTTTGAACCCCCGATTTTTTTATTGGCTGTGCCAAAAAAAAGCAGTTTTCTATGCATTTCAGGGGTACTGTGGGGTTTTTTGAACCCGCAATTGTTTTATTGGCTGTGCCAAAAAAAAGCAGTTTTCTATGCATTTCAGGGGTACTGTGGGGTTTTTTGAACCCCCGATTTTTTTATTGGCTGTGCCAAAAAAAAGCAGTTTTCTATGCATTTCAGGGGTACTGTGGGGTTTTTTGAACCCCCAATTGTTTTATTGGCTGTGCCAAAAAAAAGCAGTTTTCTATGCATTTCAGGGGTACTGTGGGGTTTTTTGAACCCCCGATTTTTTTATTGGCTGTGCCAAAAAAAAGCAGTTTTCTATGCATTTCAGGGGTACTGTGGGGTTTTTTGAACCCCCAATTTTTGTATTGGCTGTGCAAAAAAAAGCAGTTTTCTATGCATTTCAGGGGTACTGTGGGGTTTTTTGAACCCCCAATTTTTTTATTGGCTGTGTCAAAAAAAAGCAGTTTTCTATGCATTTCAGGGGTACTGTGGGGTTTTTTGAACCCCCAATTTTTGTATTGGCTGTGCCAAAAAAAAGCAGTTTTCTATGCATTTCAGGGGTACTGTGGTGTTTTTTGAACCCCCAATTTTTGTATTGGCTGTGCCAAAAAAAAAGCAGTTTTCTATGCATTTCAGGGGTACTGTGGGGTTTTTTGAACCCCCAATTTTTTTATTGGCTGTGCAAAAAAAAGCAGTTTTCTATGCATTTCAGGGGTACTGTGGGGTTTTTTGAACCCCCAATTTTTGTATTGGCTGTGCCAAAAAAAGCAGTTTTCTATGCATTTCAGGGGTACTGTGGTGTTTTTTGAACCCCCAATTTTTGTATTGGCTGTGCCAAAAAAAAAGCAGTTTTCTATGCATTTCAGGGGTACTGTGGGGTTTTTTGAACCCCCAATTTTTTTATTGGCTGTGCAAAAAAAAGCAGTTTTCTATGCATTTCAGGGGTACTGTGGGGTTTTTTGAACCCCCAATTTTTTTATTGGCTGTGTAAAAAAAAAAGCAGTTTTCTATGCATTTCAGGGGTACTGTGGGGTTTTTTGAACCCCCAATTTTTTTATTGGCTGTGTCAAAAAAAGCAGTTTTCTATGCATTTCAGGGGTACTGTGGGGTTTTTTGAACCCCCAATTGTTTTATTGGCTGTGCCAAAAAAAAGCAGTTTTCTATGCATTTCAGGGGTACTGTGGGGTTTTTTGAACCCCCAATTTTTGTATTGGCTGTGCAAAAAAAAGCAGTTTTCTATGCATTTCAGGGGTACTGTGGGGTTTTTTGAACCCCCAATTGTTTTATTGGCTGTGCCAAAAAAAAGCAGTTTTCTATGCATTTCAGGGGTACTGTGGGGTTTTTTGAACCCCCAATTTTTGTATTGGCTGTGCAAAAAAAAGCAGTTTTCTATGCATTTCAGGGGTACTGTGGGGTTTTTTGAACCCCCAATTTTTTTATTGGCTGTGTCAAAAAAAGCAGTTTTCTATGCATTTCAGGGGTACTGTGGGGTTTTTTGAACCCCCAATTTTTGTATTGGCTGTGCCAAAAAAAAGCAGTTTTCTATGCATTTCAGGGGTACTGTGGGGTTTTTTGAACCCCCAATTTTTGTATTGGCTGTGCAAAAAAAAAGCAGTTTTCTATGCATTTCAGGGGTACTGTGGGGTTTTTTGAACCCCCAATTTTTTTATTGGCTGTGCCAAAAAAAAAGCAGTTTTCTATGCATTTCAGGGGTACTGTGGGGTTTTTTTAACCCCCAATTGTTTTATTGGCTGTGCCAAAAAAAAGCAGTTTTCTATGCATTTCAGGGGTACTGTGGGGTTTTTTGAACCCCCAATTTTTTTATTGGCTGTGCCAAAAAAAAGCAGTTTTCTATGCATTTCAGGGGTACTGTGGGGTTTTTTGAACCCCCAATTGTTTTATTGGCTGTGCCAAAAAAAAGCAGTTTTCTATGCATTTCAGGGGTACTGTGGGGTTTTTTGAACCCCCAATTGTTTTATTGGCTGTGCCAAAAAAAAGCAGTTTTCTATGCATTTCAGGGGTACTGTGGGGTTTTTTGAACCCCCGATTTTTTTATTGGCTGTGCCAAAAAAAAGCAGTTTTCTATGCATTTCAGGGGTACTGTGGGGTTTTTTGAACCCGCAATTGTTTTATTGGCTGTGCCAAAAAAAAGCAGTTTTCTATGCATTTCAGGGGTACTGTGGGGTTTTTTGAACCCCCAATTTTTGTATTGGCTGTGCAAAAAAAAGCAGTTTTCTATGCATTTCAGGGGTACTGTGGGGTTTTTTGAACCCCCAATTTTTTTATTGGCTGTGTCAAAAAAAGCAGTTTTCTATGCATTTCAGGGGTACTGTGGGGTTTTTTGAACCCCCAATTTTTGTATTGGCTGTGCCAAAAAAAAGCAGTTTTCTATGCATTTCAGGGGTACTGTGGGGTTTTTTGAACCCCCAATTTTTGTATTGGCTGTGCAAAAAAAAAGCAGTTTTCTATGCATTTCAGGGGTACTGTGGGGTTTTTTGAACCCCCAATTTTTTTATTGGCTGTGCCAAAAAAAAAGCAGTTTTCTATGCATTTCAGGGGTACTGTGGGGTTTTTTTAACCCCCAATTGTTTTATTGGCTGTGCCAAAAAAAAGCAGTTTTCTATGCATTTCAGGGGTACTGTGGGGTTTTTTGAACCCCCAATTTTTTTATTGGCTGTGCCAAAAAAAAGCAGTTTTCTATGCATTTCAGGGGTACTGTGGGGTTTTTTGAACCCCCAATTGTTTTATTGGCTGTGCCAAAAAAAAGCAGTTTTCTATGCATTTCAGGGGTACTGTGGGGTTTTTTGAACCCCCAATTGTTTTATTGGCTGTGCCAAAAAAAAGCAGTTTTCTATGCATTTCAGGGGTACTGTGGGGTTTTTTGAACCCCCGATTTTTTTATTGGCTGTGCCAAAAAAAAGCAGTTTTCTATGCATTTCAGGGGTACTGTGGGGTTTTTTGAACCCCCAATTTTTTTATTGGCTGTGCCAAAAAAAAGCAGTTTTCTATGCATTTCAGGGGTACTGTGGGGTTTTTTGAACCCCCGATTTTTTTATTGGCTGTGCCAAAAAAAAGCAGTTTTCTATGCATTTCAGGGGTACTGTGGGGTTTTTTGAACCCCCAATTTTTGTATTGGCTGTGCAAAAAAAAGCAGTTTTCTATGCATTTCAGGGGTACTGTGGGGTTTTTTGAACCCCCAATTTTTTTATTGGCTGTGTCAAAAAAAGCAGTTTTCTATGCATTTCAGGGGTACTGTGGGGTTTTTTGAACCCCCAATTTTTGTATTGGCTGTGCCAAAAAAAAGCAGTTTTCTATGCATTTCAGGGGTACTGTGGGGTTTTTTGAACCCCCAATTTTTGTATTGGCTGTGCAAAAAAAAAGCAGTTTTCTATGCATTTCAGGGGTACTGTGGGTTTTTTTGAACCCCCAATTTTTTTATTGGCTGTGCCAAAAAAAAGCAGTTTTCTATGCATTTCAGGGGTACTGTGGGGTTTTTTTAACCCCCAATTGTTTTATTGGCTGTGCCAAAAAAAAGCAGTTTTCTATGCATTTCAGGGGTACTGTGGGGTTTTTTGAACCCCCAATTTTTTTATTGGCTATGCCAAAAAAAAGCAGTTTTCTATGCATTTCAGGGGTACTGTGGGGTTTTTTGAACCCCCAATTGTTTTATTGGCTGTGCCAAAAAAAAGCAGTTTTCTATGCATTTCAGGGGTACTGTGGGGTTTTTTGAACCCCCGATTTTTTTATTGGCTGTGCCAAAAAAAAGCAGTTTTCTATGCATTTCAGGGGTACTGTGGGGTTTTTTGAACCCCCAATTGTTTTATTGGCTGTGCCAAAAAAAAGCAGTTTTCTATGCATTTCAGGGGTACTGTGGGGTTTTTTGAACCCCCGATTTTTTTATTGGCTGTGCCAAAAAAAAGCAGTTTTCTATGCATTTCAGGGGTACTGTGGGGTTTTTTGAACCCCCAATTTTTGTATTGGCTGTGCAAAAAAAAGCAGTTTTCTATGCATTTCAGGGGTACTGTGGGGTTTTTTGAACCCCCAATTTTTTTATTGGCTGTGTCAAAAAAAAGCAGTTTTCTATGCATTTCAGGGGTACTGTGGGGTTTTTTGAACCCCCAATTTTTGTATTGGCTGTGCCAAAAAAAAGCAGTTTTCTATGCATTTCAGGGGTACTGTGGTGTTTTTTGAACCCCCAATTTTTGTATTGGCTGTGCCAAAAAAAAAGCAGTTTTCTATGCATTTCAGGGGTACTGTGGGGTTTTTTGAACCCCCAATTTTTTTATTGGCTGTGCAAAAAAAAGCAGTTTTCTATGCATTTCAGGGGTACTGTGGGGTTTTTTGAACCCCCAATTTTTGTATTGGCTGTGCCAAAAAAAAGCAGTTTTCTATGCATTTCAGGGGTACTGTGGTGTTTTTTGAACCCCCAATTTTTGTATTGGCTGTGCCAAAAAAAAGCAGTTTTCTATGCATTTCAGGGGTACTGTGGGGTTTTTTGAACCCCCAATTTTTTTATTGGCTGTGCAAAAAAAAGCAGTTTTCTATGCATTTCAGGGGTACTGTGGGGTTTTTTGAACCCCCAATTTTTTTATTGGCTGTGTAAAAAAAAAAGCAGTTTTCTATGCATTTCAGGGGTACTGTGGGGTTTTTTGAACCCCCAATTGTTTTATTGGCTGTGCCAAAACAAAGCAGTTTTCTATGCATTTCAGGGGTACTGTGGGTTTTTTGAACCCCCAATTTTTTTATTGGCTGTGCCAAAAAAAAGCAGTTTTCTATGCATTTCAGGGGTACTGTGGGGTTTTTTGAACCCCCAATTGTTTTATTGGCTGTGCCAAAAAAAAGCAGTTTTCTATGCATTTCAGGGGTACTGTGGGGTTTTTTGAACCCCCAATTTTTTTATTGGCTGTGCAAAAAAAAGCAGTTTTCTATGCATTTCAGGGGTACTGTGGGGTTTTTTGAACCCCCAATTTTTTTATTGGCTATGCCAAAAAAAAGCAGTTTTCTATGCATTTCAGGGGTACTGTGGGGTTTTTTGAACCCCCAATTTTTTTATTGGCTGTGCAAAAAAAAAGCAGTTTTCTATGCATTTCAGGGGTACTGTGGGGTTTTTTGAACCCCCAATTTTTTTATTGGCTGTGTCAAAAAAAAGCTGTTTTCTATGCATTTCAGGGGTACTGTGGGGTTTTTTGAACCCCCAATTTTTGTATTGGCTGTGCCAAAAAAAAGCAGTTTTCTATGCATTTCAGGGGTACTGTGGGGTTTTTTGAACCCCCAATTTTTTTATTGGCTGTGCCAAAAAAAAAAGCAGTTTTCTATGCATTTCAGGGGTACTGTGGGGTTTTTTGAACCCCCAATTTTTTTATTGGCTGTGCCAAAAAAAAGCAGTTTTTCTATGCATTTCAGGGGTACTGTGGGGTTTTTTGAACCCCCAATTTTTTTATTGGCTGTGCAAAAAAAAAGCAGTTTTCTATGCATTTCAGGGGTACTGTGGGGTTTTTTGAACCCCCAATTTTTGGGGGTTCAAAAAACCTTTGACCTTTCTAGCGATGAAAAAAGCGCATCGTGGCGTTTTGACCTTTCTAGCGATGAAAAAAGCGCATCGTGGCATTTTGACCTTTCTAGCGATTTGAACTTTTGACCTTTGACCTTTTGACCTTTGACCTTTTGACCTTTGACCTTTCTAGCGTTTTGACCTTTGACCTTTCTAGCGATGAAAAGGCGCATCGTGGCGTTTTGAAAAAAACGCATGGTGGCATTTTGACCTTTCTATCGATTTGACCTTTTGACCTTTGACCTTTTGACCTTTGACCTTTCTAGCGTTTTGACCTTTGACCTTTCTAGCGTTTTGACCTTTGACCTTTCTAGCGATGAAAAAAGCGCATCGTGGCGTTTTGACCTTTCTAGCGAAGAAAAAAGCGCATCGTGGCATTTGGACCTTTCTAGCGATTTGACCTTTGACCTTTTGACCTTTGACCTTTCTAGCGTTTTGACCTTTGACCTTTCTAGCGATGAAAAAAGCGCATCGTGGCGTTTTGACCTTTCTAGCGATGAAAAAAAGCGCATCGTGGCATTTGGACCTTTCTAGCGATTTGACTTTTTGACCTTTGACCTTTTGACCTTTGACCTTTCTAGCGTTTTGACCTTTGACCTTTCTAGCGATGAAAAAAGCGCATCGTGGCCAAAAAAAAGCAGTTTTCTATGCATTTCAGGGGTACTGTGGGGTTTTTTGAACCCCCAATTTTTGTATTGGCTGTGCCAAAAAAAAGCAGTTTTCTATGCATTTCAGGGGTACTGTGGGGTTTTTTGAACCCCCAATTTTTTTATTGGCTGTGTAAAAAAAAAAGCAGTTTTCTATGCATTTCAGGGGTACTGTGGGGTTTTTTGAACCCCCAATTGTTTTATTGGCTGTGCCAAAAAAAAGCAGTTTTCTATGCATTTCAGGGGTACTGTGGGGTTTTTTGAACCCCCAATTTTTTTATTGGCTGTGCCAAAAAAAAGCAGTTTTCTATGCATTTCAGGGGTACTGTGGGGTTTTTTGAACCCCCAATTTTTTTATTGGCTGTGCCAAAAAAAAGCAGTTTTCTATGCATTTCAGGGGTACTGTGGGGTTTTTTGAACCCCCAATTGTTTTATTGGCTGTGCCAAAAAAAAGCAGTTTTCTATGCATTTCAGGGGTACTGTGGGGTTTTTTGAACCCCCGATTTTTTTATTGGCTGTGCCAAAAAAAAGCAGTTTTCTATGCATTTCAGGGGTACTGTGGGGTTTTTTGAACCCCCAATTTTTGTATTGGCTGTGCAAAAAAAAGCAGTTTTCTATGCATTTCAGGGGTACTGTGGGGTTTTTTGAACCCCCAATTTTTGTATTGGCTGTGTCAAAAAAAAGCAGTTTTCTATGCATTTCAGGGGTACTGTGGGGTTTTTTGAACCCCCAATTTTTGTATTGGCTGTGCAAAAAAAAAGCAGTTTTCTATGCATTTCAGGGGTACTGTGGGGTTTTTTGAACCCCCAATTTTTTTATTGGCTGTGCCAAAAAAAAAGCAGTTTTCTATGCATTTCAGGGGTACTGTGGGGTTTTTTGAACCCCCAATTGTTTTATTGGCTGTGCCAAAAAAAAGCAGTTTTCTATGCATTTCAGGGGTACTGTGGGGTTTTTTGAACCCCCAATTTTTTTATTGGCTGTGCCAAAAAAAAGCAGTTTTCTATGCATTTCAGGGGTACTGTGGGGTTTTTTGAACCCCCAATTGTTTTATTGGCTGTGCCAAAAAAGCAGTTTTCTATGCATTTCAGGGGTACTGTGGGGTTTTTTGAACCCCCAATTTTTTTATTGGCTGTGCAAAAAAAAAGCAGTTTTCTATGCATTTCAGGGGTACTGTGGGGTTTTTTGAACCCCCAATTTTTGGGGGTTCAAAAAACCTTTGACCTTTCTAGCGATGAAAAAAGCGCATCGTGGCGTTTTCACCTTTATAGTGATTTGACCTTTTGACCTTTGACCTTTTGACCTTTGACCTTTCTAGCGTTTTGACCTTTGACCTTTCTAGCGATGAAAAGGCGCATCGTGGCGTTTTGAAAAAAACGCATGGTGGCATTTTGACCTTTCTATCGATTTGACCTTTGACCTTTTGACCTTTTGACCTTTGACCTTTCTAGCGTTTTGACCTTTGACCTTTCTAGCGATGAAAAAAGCGCATCGTGGCGTTTTGACCTTTCTAGCGATGAAAAAAAGCGCATCGTGGCATTTGGACCTTTCTAGCGATTTGACTTTTTGACCTTTGACCTTTGACCTTTTGACCTTTGACCTTTCTAGCGTTTTGACCTTTGACCTTTCTAGCGATGAAAAAAGCGCATCGTGGCCAAAAAAAAGCAGTTTTCTATGCATTTCAGGGGTACTGTGGGGTTTTTTGAACCCCCAATTTTTGTATTGGCTGTGCCAAAAAAAAGCAGTTTTCTATGCATTTCAGGGGTACTGTGGGGTTTTTTGAACCCCCAATTTTTTTATTGGCTGTGTAAAAAAAAAGCAGTTTTCTATGCATTTCAGGGGTACTGTGGGGTTTTTTGAACCCCCAATTGTTTTATTGGCTGTGCCAAAAAAAAGCAGTTTTCTATGCATTTCAGGGGTACTGTGGGGTTTTTTGAACCCCCAATTGTTTTATTGGCTGTGCCAAAAAAAAGCAGTTTTCTATGCATTTCAGGGGTACTGTGGGGTTTTTTGAACCCCCGATTTTTTTATTGGCTGTGCCAAAAAAAAGCAGTTTTCTATGCATTTCAGGGGTACTGTGGGGTTTTTTGAACCCCCAATTTTTGTATTGGCTGTGCAAAAAAAAGCAGTTTTCTATGCATTTCAGGGGTACTGTGGGGTTTTTTGAACCCCCAATTTTTTTATTGGCTGTGTCAAAAAAAGCAGTTTTCTATGCATTTCAGGGGTACTGTGGGGTTTTTTGAACCCCCAATTTTTGTATTGGCTGTGCCAAAAAAAAGCAGTTTTCTATGCATTTCAGGGGTACTGTGGGGTTTTTTGAACCCCCAATTTTTGTATTGGCTGTGCAAAAAAAAAGCAGTTTTCTATGCATTTCAGGGGTACTGTGGGGTTTTTTGAACCCCCAATTTTTTTATTGGCTGTGCCAAAAAAAAAGCAGTTTTCTATGCATTTCAGGGGTACTGTGGGGTTTTTTTAACCCCCAATTGTTTTATTGGCTGTGCCAAAAAAAAGCAGTTTTCTATGCATTTCAGGGGTACTGTGGGGTTTTTTGAACCCCCAATTTTTTTATTGGCTGTGCCAAAAAAAAGCAGTTTTCTATGCATTTCAGGGGTACTGTGGGGTTTTTTGAACCCCCAATTGTTTTATTGGCTGTGCCAAAAAAAAGCAGTTTTCTATGCATTTCAGGGGTACTGTGGGGTTTTTTGAACCCCCAATTGTTTTATTGGCTGTGCCAAAAAAAAGCAGTTTTCTATGCATTTCAGGGGTACTGTGGGGTTTTTTGAACCCCCGATTTTTTTATTGGCTGTGCCAAAAAAAAGCAGTTTTCTATGCATTTCAGGGGTACTGTGGGGTTTTTTGAACCCGCAATTGTTTTATTGGCTGTGCCAAAAAAAAGCAGTTTTCTATGCATTTCAGGGGTACTGTGGGGTTTTTTGAACCCCCGATTTTTTTATTGGCTGTGCCAAAAAAAAGCAGTTTTCTATGCATTTCAGGGGTACTGTGGGGTTTTTTGAACCCCCAATTGTTTTATTGGCTGTGCCAAAAAAAAGCAGTTTTCTATGCATTTCAGGGGTACTGTGGGGTTTTTTGAACCCCCGATTTTTTTATTGGCTGTGCCAAAAAAAAGCAGTTTTCTATGCATTTCAGGGGTACTGTGGGGTTTTTTGAACCCCCAATTTTTGTATTGGCTGTGCAAAAAAAAGCAGTTTTCTATGCATTTCAGGGGTACTGTGGGGTTTTTTGAACCCCCAATTTTTTTATTGGCTGTGTCAAAAAAAAGCAGTTTTCTATGCATTTCAGGGGTACTGTGGGGTTTTTTGAACCCCCAATTTTTGTATTGGCTGTGCCAAAAAAAAGCAGTTTTCTATGCATTTCAGGGGTACTGTGGTGTTTTTTGAACCCCCAATTTTTGTATTGGCTGTGCCAAAAAAAAAGCAGTTTTCTATGCATTTCAGGGGTACTGTGGGGTTTTTTGAACCCCCAATTTTTTTATTGGCTGTGCAAAAAAAAGCAGTTTTCTATGCATTTCAGGGGTACTGTGGGGTTTTTTGAACCCCCAATTTTTGTATTGGCTGTGCCAAAAAAAGCAGTTTTCTATGCATTTCAGGGGTACTGTGGTGTTTTTTGAACCCCCAATTTTTGTATTGGCTGTGCCAAAAAAAAAGCAGTTTTCTATGCATTTCAGGGGTACTGTGGGGTTTTTTGAACCCCCAATTTTTTTATTGGCTGTGCAAAAAAAAGCAGTTTTCTATGCATTTCAGGGGTACTGTGGGGTTTTTTGAACCCCCAATTTTTTTATTGGCTGTGTAAAAAAAAAAGCAGTTTTCTATGCATTTCAGGGGTACTGTGGGGTTTTTTGAACCCCCAATTTTTTTATTGGCTGTGTCAAAAAAAGCAGTTTTCTATGCATTTCAGGGGTACTGTGGGGTTTTTTGAACCCCCAATTTTTGTATTGGCTGTGCCAAAAAAAAGCAGTTTTCTATGCATTTCAGGGGTACTGTGGGGTTTTTTGAACCCCCAATTTTTGTATTGGCTGTGCAAAGAAAAAGCAGTTTTCTATGCATTTCAGGGGTACTGTGGGGTTTTTTGAACCCCCAATTTTTTTATTGGCTGTGCCAAAAAAAAGCAGTTTTCTATGCATTTCAGGGGTACTGTGGGGTTTTTTAACCCCCAATTGTTTTATTGGCTGTGCCAAAAAAAAAGCAGTTTTCTATGCATTTCAGGGGTACTGTGGGGTTTTTTGAACCCCCAATTTTTTTATTGGCTGTGCCAAAAAAAAGCAGTTTTCTATGCATTTCAGGGGTACTGTGGGGTTTTTTGAACCCCCAATTGTTTTATTGGCTGTGCCAAAAAAAAGCAGTTTTCTATGCATTTCAGGGGTACTGTGGGGTTTTTTGAACCCCCAATTGTTTTATTGGCTGTGCCAAAAAAAAGCAGTTTTCTATGCATTTCAGGGGTACTGTGGGGTTTTTTGAACCCCCGATTTTTTTATTGGCTGTGCCAAAAAAAAGCAGTTTTCTATGCATTTCAGGGGTACTGTGGGGTTTTTTGAACCCCCAATTGTTTTATTGGCTGTGCCAAAAAAAAGCAGTTTTCTATGCATTTCAGGGGTACTGTGGGGTTTTTTGAACCCCCGATTTTTTTATTGGCTGTGCCAAAAAAAAGCAGTTTTCTATGCATTTCAGGGGTACTGTGGGGTTTTTTGAACCCCCAATTTTTGTATTGGCTGTGCAAAAAAAAGCAGTTTTCTATGCATTTCAGGGGTACTGTGGGGTTTTTTGAACCCCCAATTTTTTTATTGGCTGTGTCAAAAAAAAGCAGTTTTCTATGCATTTCAGGGGTACTGTGGGGTTTTTTGAACCCCCAATTTTTGTATTGGCTGTGCCAAAAAAAAGCAGTTTTCTATGCATTTCAGGGGTACTGTGGTGTTTTTTGAACCCCCAATTTTTGTATTGGCTGTGCCAAAAAAAAAGCAGTTTTCTATGCATTTCAGGGGTACTGTGTGGTTTTTTGAACCCCCAATTTTTTTATTGGCTGTGCAAAAAAAAGCAGTTTTCTATGCATTTCAGGGGTACTGTGGGGTTTTTTGAACCCCCAATTTTTGTATTGGCTGTGCCAAAAAAAAGCAGTTTTCTATGCATTTCAGGGGTACTGTGGTGTTTTTTGAACCCCCAATTTTTGTATTGGCTGTGCCAAAAAAAAAAGCAGTTTTCTATGCATTTCAGGGGTACTGTGGGGTTTTTTGAACCCCCAATTTTTTTATTGGCTGTGCAAAAAAAAGCAGTTTTCTATGCATTTCAGGGGTACTGTGGGGTTTTTTGAACCCCCAATTTTTTTATTGGCTGTGTAAAAAAAAAAGCAGTTTTCTATGCATTTCAGGGGTACTGTGGGGTTTTTTGAACCCCCAATTTTTTTATTGGCTGTGCAAAAAAAAGCAGTTTTCTATGCATTTCAGGGGTACTGTGGGGTTTTTTGAACCCCCAATTTTTTTATTGGCTGTGTAAAAAAAAAAGCAGTTTTCTATGCATTTCAGGGGTACTGTGGGGTTTTTTGAACCCCCAATTTTTTTATTGGCTGTGCCAAAAAAAAGCAGTTTTCTATGCATTTCAGGGGTACTGTGGGGTTTTTTGAACCCCCAATTGTTTTATTGGCTGTGCCAAAAAAAAGCAGTTTTCTATGCATTTCAGGGGTACTGTGGGGTTTTTTGAACCCCCGATTTTTTTATTGGCTGTGCCAAAAAAAAACAGTTTTCTATGCATTTCAGGGGTACTGTGGGGTTTTTTGAACCCCCAATTTTTGTATTGGCTGTGCAAAAAAAAGCAGTTTTCTATGCATTTCAGGGGTACTGTGGGGTTTTTTGAACCCCCAATTTTTTTATTGGCTGTGTCAAAAAAAGCAGTTTTCTATGCATTTCAGGGGTACTGTGGGGTTTTTTGAACCCCCAATTTTTGTATTGGCTGTGCCAAAAAAAAGCAGTTTTCTATGCATTTCAGGGGTACTGTGGGGTTTTTTGAACCCCCAATTTTTGTATTGGCTGTGCAAAAAAAAAGCAGTTTTCTATGCATTTCAGGGGTACTGTGGGGTTTTTTGAACCCCCAATTTTTTTATTGGCTGTGCCAAAAAAAAGCAGTTTTCTATGCATTTCAGGGGTACTGTGGGGTTTTTTTAACCCCCAATTGTTTTATTGGCTGTGCCAAAAAAAAGCAGTTTTCTATGCATTTCAGGGGTACTGTGGGGTTTTTTGAACCCCCAATTTTTTTATTGGCTATGCCAAAAAAAAGCAGTTTTCTATGCATTTCAGGGGTACTGTGGGGTTTTTTGAACCCCCAATTGTTTTATTGGCTGTGCCAAAAAAAAGCAGTTTTCTATGCATTTCAGGGGTACTGTGGGGTTTTTTGAACCCCCAATTGTTTTATTGGCTGTGCCAAAAAAAAGCAGTTTTCTATGCATTTCAGGGGTACTGTGGGGTTTTTTGAACCCCCGATTTTTTTATTGGCTGTGCCAAAAAAAAGCAGTTTTCTATGCATTTCAGGGGTACTGTGGGGTTTTTTGAACCCCCAATTGTTTTATTGGCTGTGCCAAAAAAAAGCAGTTTTCTATGCATTTCAGGGGTACTGTGGGGTTTTTTGAACCCCCGATTTTTTTATTGGCTGTGCCAAAAAAAAGCAGTTTTCTATGCATTTCAGGGGTACTGTGGGGTTTTTTGAACCCCCAATTTTTGTATTGGCTGTGCAAAAAAAAGCAGTTTTCTATGCATTTCAGGGGTACTGTGGGGTTTTTTGAACCCCCAAATTTTTTATTGGCTGTGTCAAAAAAAAGCAGTTTTCTATGCATTTCAGGGGTACTGTGGGGTTTTTTGAACCCCCAATTTTTGTATTGGCTGTGCCAAAAAAAAGCAGTTTTCTATGCATTTCAGGGGTACTGTGGTGTTTTTTGAACCCCCAATTTTTGTATTGGCTGTGCCAAAAAAAAAGCAGTTTTCTATGCATTTCAGGGGTACTGTGGGGTTTTTTGAACCCCCAATTTTTTTATTGGCTGTGCAAAAAAAAAGCAGTTTTCTATGCATTTCAGGGGTACTGTGGGGTTTTTTGAACCCCCAATTTTTGTATTGGCTGTGCCAAAAAAAAGCAGTTTTCTATGCATTTCAGGGGTACTGTGGTGTTTTTTGAACCCCCAATTTTTGTATTGGCTGTGCCAAAAAAAAAGCAGTTTTCTATGCATTTCAGGGGTACTGTGGGGTTTTTTGAACCCCCAATTTTTTTATTGGCTGTGCAAAAAAAAGCAGTTTTCTATGCATTTCAGGGGTACTGTGGGGTTTTTTGAACCCCCAATTTTTTTATTGGCTGTGTAAAAAAAAAAGCAGTTTTCTATGCATTTCAGGGGTACTGTGGGGTTTTTTGAACCCCCAATTGTTTTATTGGCTGTGCCAAAACAAAGCAGTTTTCTATGCATTTCAGGGGTACTGTGGGTTTTTTGAACCCCCAATTTTTTTATTGGCTGTGCCAAAAAAAAGCAGTTTTCTATGCATTTCAGGGGTACTGTGGGGTTTTTTGAACCCCCAATTGTTTTATTGGCTGTGCCAAAAAAAAGCAGTTTTCTATGCATTTCAGGGGTACTGTGGGGTTTTTTGAACCCCCAATTTTTTTATTGGCTGTGCAAAAAAAAGCAGTTTTCTATGCATTTCAGGGGTACTGTGGGGTTTTTTGAACCCCCAATTTTTTTATTGGCTATGCCAAAAAAAAGCAGTTTTCTATGCATTTCAGGGGTACTGTGGGGTTTTTTGAACCCCCAATTTTTTTATTGGCTGTGCAAAAAAAAAGCAGTTTTCTATGCATTTCAGGGGTACTGTGGGGTTTTTTGAACCCCCAATTTTTTTATTGGCTGTGTCAAAAAAAAGCAGTTTTCTATGCATTTCAGGGGTACTGTGGGGTTTTTTGAACCCCCAATTTTTGTATTGGCTGTGCCAAAAAAAAGCAGTTTTCTATGCATTTCAGGGGTACTGTGGGGTTTTTTGAACCCCCAATTTTTTTATTGGCTGTGTAAAAAAAAAAGCAGTTTTCTATGCATTTCAGGGGTACTGTGGGGTTTTTTGAACCCCCAATTGTTTTATTGGCTGTGCCAAAAAAAGCAGTTTTCTATGCATTTCAGGGGTACTGTGGGGTTTTTTGAACCCCCAATTTTTTTATTGGCTGTGCCAAAAAAAAGCAGTTTTCTATGCATTTCAGGGGTACTGTGGGGTTTTTTGAACCCCCAATTTTTTTATTGGCTGTGCCAAAAAAAAGCAGTTTTCTATGCATTTCAGGGGTACTGTGGGGTTTTTTGAACCCCCAATTGTTTTATTGGCTGTGCCAAAAAAAAGCAGTTTTCTATGCATTTCAGGGGTACTGTGGGGTTTTTTGAACCCCCGATTTTTTTATTGGCTGTGCCAAAAAAAAGCAGTTTTCTATGCATTTCAGGGGTACTGTGGGGTTTTTTGAACCCCCAATTTTTGTATTGGCTGTGCAAAAAAAAGCAGTTTTCTATGCATTTCAGGGGTACTGTGGGGTTTTTTGAACCCCCAATTTTTTTATTGGCTGTGTCAAAAAAAAGCAGTTTTCTATGCATTTCAGGGGTACTGTGGGGTTTTTTGAACCCCCAATTTTTGTATTGGCTGTGCAAAAAAAAAGCAGTTTTCTATGCATTTCAGGGGTACTGTGGGGTTTTTTGAACCCCCAATTTTTTTATTGGCTGTGCCAAAAAAAAAGCAGTTTTCTATGCATTTCAGGGGTACTGTGGGGTTTTTTGAACCCCCAATTGTTTTATTGGCTGTGCCAAAAAAAAGCAGTTTTCTATGCATTTCAGGGGTACTGTGGGGTTTTTTGAACCCCCAATTTTTTTATTGGCTGTGCCAAAAAAAAGCAGTTTTCTATGCATTTCAGGGGTACTGTGGGGTTTTTTGAACCCCCAATTGTTTTATTGGCTGTGCCAAAAAAAAGCAGTTTTCTATGCATTTCAGGGGTACTGTGGGGTTTTTTGAACCCCCAATTTTTTTATTGGCTGTGCAAAAAAAAAGCAGTTTTCTATGCATTTCAGGGGTACTGTGGGGTTTTTTGAACCCCCAATTTTTTTATTGGCTATGCCAAAAAAAAGCAGTTTTCTATGCATTTCAGGGGTACTGTGGGGTTTTTTGAACCCCCAATTTTTTTATTGGCTGTGCAAAAAAAAAGCAGTTTTCTATGCATTTCAGGGGTACTGTGGGGTTTTTTGAACCCCCAATTTTTGTATTGGCTGTGTCAAAAAAAAGCAGTTTTCTATGCATTTCAGGGGTACTGTGGGGTTTTTTGAACCCCCAATTTTTGTATTGGCTGTGCCCAAAAAAAAGCAGTTTTCTATGCATTTCAGGGGTACTGTGGGGTTTTTTGAACCCCCAATTTTTTTATTGGCTGTGCCAAAAAAAGAAGTTTTCTATGCATTTCAGGGGTACTGTGGGGTTTTTTGAACCCCCAATTTTTTTATTGGCTGTGCCAAAAAAAAGCAGTTTTCTATGCATTTCAGGGGTACTGTGGGGTTTTTTGAACCCCCAATTTTTTTATTGGCTGTGCCAAAAAAAAGCAGTTTTCTATGCATTTCAGGGGTACTGTGGGGTTTTTTGAACCCCCAATTTTTTTATTGGCTGTGCAAAAAAAAAGCAGTTTTCTATGCATTTCAGGGGTACTGTGGGGTTTTTTGAACCCCCAATTTTTGTATTGGCTGTGTCAAAAAAAAGCAGTTTTCTATGCATTTCAGGGGTACTGTGGGGTTTTTTGAACCCCCAATTTTTGTATTGGCTGTGCCAAAAAAAAGCAGTTTTCTATGCATTTTAGGGGTACTGTGGGGTTTTTTGAACCCCCAATTTTTTTATTGGCTGTGCCAAAAAAAAAGCAGTTTTCTATGCATTTCAGGGGTACTGTGGGGTTTTTTGAACCCCCAATTTTTTTATTGGCTGTGCCAAAAAAAGCAGTTTTCTATGCATTTCAGGGGTACTGTGGGGTTTTTTGAACCCCCAATTTTTGTATTGGCTGTGCCAAAAAAAAGCAGTTTTCTATGCATTTCAGGGGTACTGTGGGGTTTTTTGAACCCCCAATTTTTGTATTGGCTGTGCCAAAAAAAAGCAGTTTTCTATGCATTTCAGGGGTACTGTGGGGTTTTTTGAACCCCCAATTTTTTTATTGGCTGTGCAAAAAAAAAGCAGTTTTCTATGCATTTCAGGGGTACTGTGGGGTTTTTTGAACCCCCAATTTTTGGGGGTTCAAAAAACCTTTGACCTTTCTAGCGATGAAAAAAGCGCATCGTGGCGTTTTCACCTTTATAGTGATTTGACCTTTTGACCTTTGACCTTTTGACCTTTTGACCTTTGACCTTTGACCTTTCTAGCGTTTTGACCTTTGACCTTTCTAGCGATGAAAAGGCGCATCGTGGCGTTTTGAAAAAAACGCATGGTGGCATTTTGACCTTTCTATCGATTTGACCTTTTGACCTTTGACCTTTCTAGCGTTTTGACCTTTGACCTTTCTAGCGTTTTGACCTTTGACCTTTCTAGCGATGAAAAAAGCGCATCGTGGCGTTTTGACCTTTCTTGCGATGAAAAAAGCGCATCGTGGCATTTGGACCTTTCTAGCGATTTGACCTTTTGACCTTTGACCTTTTGACCTTTGACCTTTTGACCTTTGACCTTTCTAGCGTTTTGACCTTTGACCTTTCTAGCGATGGAAAAAGCGCATCGTGGCGTTTTGACCTTTCTAGCGATGAAAAAAAGCGCATCGTGGCATTTGGACCTTTCTAGCGATTTTACCTTTTGACCTTTTGACCTTTGACCTTTCTAGCGTTTTGACCTTTGACCTTTCTAGCGATGAAAAAAGCGCATCGTGGCCAAAAAAAAGCAGTTTTCTATGCATTTCAGGGGTACTGTGGGGTTTTTTGAACCCCCAATTTTTTTATTGGCTGTGCCAAAAAAAAGCAGTTTTCTATGCATTTCAGGGGTACTGTGGGGTTTTTGAACCCCCAATTGTTTTTATTGGCTGTGCAAAAAAAAAGCAGTTTTCTATGCATTTCAGGGGTACTGTGGGGTTTTTTGAACCCCCAATTTTTTTATTGGCTATGCCAAAAAAAAGCAGTTTTCTATGCATTTCAGGGGTACTGTGGGGTTTTTTGAACCCCCAATTTTTTTTATTGGCTGTGCCAAAAAAAAGCAGTTTTCTATGCATTTCAGGGGTGCTGTTGGGTTTTTTTAACCCCCAATTTTTTTATTGGCTGTGCAAAAAAAAAGCAGTTTTCTATGCATTTCAGGGGTACTGTGGGGTTTTTTGAACCCCCAATTTTTTTATTGGCTGTGTCAAAAAAAAGCAGTTTTCTATGCATTTCAGGGGTACTGTGGGGTTTTTTGAACCCCCAATTTTTGTATTGGCTGTGCCAAAAAAAAAGCAGTTTTCTATGCATTTCAGGGGTACTGTGGGGTTTTTTGAACCCCCAATTTTTTTATTGGCTGTGCCAAAAAAAAGCAGTTTTCTATGCATTTCAGGGGTGCTGTTGGGTTTTTTTAACCCCCAATTTTTTTATTGGCTGTGCAAAAAAAAAGCAGTTTTCTATGCATTTCAGGGGTACTGTGGGGTTTTTTGAACCCCCAATTTTTTTATTGGCTGTGTCAAAAAAAAGCAGTTTTCTATGCATTTCAGGGGTACTGTGGGGTTTTTTGAACCCCCAATTTTTGTATTGGCTGTGCCAAAAAAAAAGCAGTTTTCTATGCATTTCAGGGGTACTGTGGGGTTTTTTGAACCCCCAATTTTTTTATTGGCTGTGCCAAAAAAAAAAGCAGTTTTCTATGCATTTCAGGGGTACTGTGGGGTTTTTTGAACCCCCAATTTTTGTATTGGCTGTGCCAAAAAAAAGCAGTTTTCTATGCATTTCAGGGGTACTGTGGGGTTTTTTGAACCCCCAATTTTTTTATTGGCTGTGCCAAAAAAAAGCAGTTTTCTATGCATTTCAGGGGTACTGTGGGGTTTTTTGAACCCCCAATTTTTGTATTGGCTGTGCCAAAAAAAAGCAGTTTTTTATGCATTTCAGGGGTACTGTGGGGTTTTTTGAACCCCCAATTTTTGTATTGGCTGTGCCAAAAAAAAGCAGTTTTCTATGCATTTCAGGGGTACTGTGGGGTTTTTTGAACCCCCAATTTTTTTATTGGCTGTGCCAAAAAAAAAGCAGTTTTCTATGCATTTCAGGGGTACTGTGGGGTTTTTTGAACCCCCAATTTTTTTATTGGCTGTGCCAAAAAAATAAGTTTTCTATGCATTTCAGGGGTACTGTGGGGTTTTTTGAACCCCCAATTTTTTTATTGGCTGTGCCAAAAAAAAGCAGTTTTCTATGCATTTCAGGGGTACTGTGGGGTTTTTTGAACCCCCAATTTTTGTATTGGCTGTGCCAAAAAAAAGCAGTTTTCTATGCATTTCAGGGGTACTGTGGGGTTTTTTGAACCCCCAATTTTTTTATTGGCTGTGCCAAAAAAAAGCAGTTTTCTATGCATTTCAGGGGTACTGTGGGGTTTTTTGAACCCCCAATTGTTTTATTGGCTGTGCCAAAAAAAAGCAGTTTTCTATGCATTTCAGGGGTACTGTGGGGTTTTTTGAACCCCCAATTTTTTTATTGGCTGTGCAAAAAAAAAGCAGTTTTCTATGCATTTCAGGGGTACTGTGGGGTTTTTTGAACCCCCAATTTTTTTATTGGCTATGCCAAAAAAAAGCAGTTTTCTATGCATTTCAGGGGTACTGTGGGGTTTTTTGAACCCCCAATTTTTTTATTGGCTGTGCAAAAATAAAGGAGTTTTCTATGCATTTCAGGGGTACTGTGGGGTTTTTTGAACCCCCAATTTTTTTATTGGCTGTGTCAAAAAAAAGCAGTTTTCTATGCATTTCAGGGGTACTGTGGGGTTTTTTGAACCCCCAATTTTTGTATTGGCTGTGCCAAAAAAAAGCAGTTTTCTATGCATTTCAGGGGTACTGTGGGGTTTTTTGAACCCCCAATTGTTTTATTGGCTGTGCCAAAAAAAAAGCAGTTTTCTATGCATTTCAGGGGTACTGTGGGGTTTTTTGAACCCCCAATTTTTTTATTGGCTGTGCAAAAAAAAAGCAGTTTTCTATGCATTTCAGGGGTACTGTGGGGTTTTTTGAACCCCCAATTTTTTTATTGGCTATGCCAAAAAAAAGCAGTTTTCTATGCATTTCAGGGGTACTGTGGGGTTTTTTGAACCCCCAATTTTTTTATTGGCTGTGCAAAAAAAAAGCAGTTTTCTATGCATTTCAGGGGTACTGTGGGGTTTTTTGAACCCCCAATTTTTTTATTGGCTGTGTCAAAAAAAAGCAGTTTTCTATGCATTTCAGGGGTACTGTGGGGTTTTTTGAACCCCCAATTTTTGTATTGGCTGTGCCAAAAAAAAGCAGTTTTCTATGCATTTCAGGGGTACTGTGGGGTTTTTTGAACCCCCAATTTTTGTATTGGCTGTGCCCAAAAAAAAGCAGTTTTCTATGCATTTCAGGGGTACTGTGGGGTTTTTTGAACCCCCAATTTTTTTATTGGCTGTGCCAAAAAAAGAAGTTTTCTATGCATTTCAGGGGTACTGTGGGGTTTTTTGAACCCCCAATTTTTTTATTGGCTGTGCCAAAAAAAAGCAGTTTTCTATGCATTTCAGGGGTACTGTGGGGTTTTTTGAACCCCCAATTTTTTTATTGGCTGTGCCAAAAAAAAGCAGTTTTCTATGCATTTCAGGGGTACTGTGGGGTTTTTTGAACCCCCAATTTTTTTATTGGCTGTGCAAAAAAAAGCAGTTTTCTATGCATTTCAGGGGTACTGTGGGGTTTTTTGAACCCCCAATTTTTGTATTGGCTGTGTCAAAAAAAAGCAGTTTTCTATGCATTTCAGGGGTACTGTGGGGTTTTTTGAACCCCCAATTTTTGTATTGGCTGTGCCAAAAAAAAGCAGTTTTCTATGCATTTTAGGGGTACTGTGGGGTTTTTTGAACCCCCAATTTTTTTATTGGCTGTGCCAAAAAAAAAGCAGTTTTCTATGCATTTCAGGGGTACTGTGGGGTTTTTTGAACCCCCAATTTTTTTATTGGCTGTGCCAAAAAAAGCAGTTTTCTATGCATTTCAGGGGTACTGTGGGGTTTTTTGAACCCCCAATTTTTGTATTGGCTGTGCCAAAAAAAAGCAGTTTTCTATGCATTTCAGGGGTACTGTGGGGTTTTTTGAACCCCCAATTTTTGTATTGGCTGTGCCAAAAAAAAGCAGTTTTCTATGCATTTCAGGGGTACTGTGGGGTTTTTTGAACCCCCAATTTTTTTATTGGCTGTGCAAAAAAAAAGCAGTTTTCTATGCATTTCAGGGGTACTGTGGGGTTTTTTGAACCCCCAATTTTTGGGGGTTCAAAAAACCTTTGACCTTTCTAGCGATGAAAAAAGCGCATCGTGGCGTTTTCACCTTTATAGTGATTTGACCTTTTGACCTTTGACCTTTTGACCTTTTGACCTTTGACCTTTGACCTTTCTAGCGTTTTGACCTTTGACCTTTCTAGCGATGAAAAGGCGCATCGTGGCGTTTTGAAAAAAACGCATGGTGGCATTTTGACCTTTCTATCGATTTGACCTTTTGACCTTTGACCTTTCTAGCGTTTTGACCTTTGACCTTTCTAGCGTTTTGACCTTTGACCTTTCTAGCGATGAAAAAAGCGCATCGTGGCGTTTTGACCTTTCTTGCGATGAAAAAAGCGCATCGTGGCATTTGGACCTTTCTAGCGATTTGACCTTTTGACCTTTGACCTTTTGACCTTTGACCTTTTGACCTTTGACCTTTCTAGCGTTTTGACCTTTGACCTTTCTAGCGATGGAAAAAGCGCATCGTGGCGTTTTGACCTTTCTAGCAATGAAAAAAAGCGCATCGTGGCATTTGGACCTTTCTAGCGATTTTACCTTTTGACCTTTTGACCTTTGACCTTTCTAGCGTTTTGACCTTTGACCTTTCTAGCGATGAAAAAAGCGCATCGTGGCCAAAAAAAAGCAGTTTTCTATGCATTTCAGGGGTACTGTGGGGTTTTTTGAACCCCCAATTTTTTTATTGGCTGTGCCAAAAAAAAGCAGTTTTCTATGCATTTCAGGGGTACTGTGGGGTTTTTGAACCCCCAATTGTTTTTATTGGCTGTGCAAAAAAAAAGCAGTTTTCTATGCATTTCAGGGGTACTGTGGGGTTTTTTGAACCCCCAATTTTTTTATTGGCTATGCCAAAAAAAAGCAGTTTTCTATGCATTTCAGGGGTACTGTGGGGTTTTTTGAACCCCCAATTTTTTTTATTGGCTGTGCCAAAAAAAATCAGTTTTCTATGCATTTCAGGGGTGCTGTTGGGTTTTTTTAACCCCCAATTTTTTTATTGGCTGTGCAAAAAAAAAGCAGTTTTCTATGCATTTCAGGGGTACTGTGGGGTTTTTTGAACCCCCAATTTTTTTATTGGCTGTGTCAAAAAAAAGCAGTTTTCTATGCATTTCAGGGGTACTGTGGGGTTTTTTGAACCCCCAATTTTTGTATTGGCTGTGCCAAAAAAAAAGCAGTTTTCTATGCATTTCAGGGGTACTGTGGGGTTTTTTGAACCCCCAATTTTTTTATTGGCTGTGCCAAAAAAAAGCAGTTTTCTATGCATTTCAGGGGTGCTGTTGGGTTTTTTTAACCCCCAATTTTTTTATTGGCTGTGCAAAAAAAAAGCAGTTTTCTATGCATTTCAGGGGTACTGTGGGGTTTTTTGAACCCCCAATTTTTTTATTGGCTGTGTCAAAAAAAAGCAGTTTTCTATGCATTTCAGGGGTACTGTGGGGTTTTTTGAACCCCCAATTTTTGTATTGGCTGTGCCAAAAAAAAAGCAGTTTTCTATGCATTTCAGGGGTACTGTGGGGTTTTTTGAACCCCCAATTTTTTTATTGGCTGTGCCAAAAAAAAAAGCAGTTTTCTATGCATTTCAGGGGTACTGTGGGGTTTTTTGAACCCCCAATTTTTGTATTGGCTGTGCCAAAAAAAAGCAGTTTTCTATGCATTTCAGGGGTACTGTGGGGTTTTTTGAACCCCCAATTTTTTTATTGGCTGTGCCAAAAAAAAGCAGTTTTCTATGCATTTCAGGGGTACTGTGGGGTTTTTTGAACCCCCAATTTTTGTATTGGCTGTGCCAAAAAAAAGCAGTTTTCTATGCATTTCAGGGGTACTGTGGGGTTTTTTGAACCCCCAATTTTTTTATTGGCTGTGCCAAAAAAAAGCAGTTTTCTATGCATTTCAGGGGTACTGTGGGGTTTTTTGAACCCCCAATTTTTTTATTGGCTGTGCAAAAAAAAAGCAGTTTTCTATGCATTTCAGGGGTACTGTGGGGTTTTTTGAACCCCCAATTTTTTTATTGGCTATGCCAAAAAAAAGCAGTTTTCTATGCATTTCAGGGGTACTGTGGGGTTTTTTGAACCCCCAATTTTTTTATTGGCTGTGCAAAAATAAAGGAGTTTTCTATGCATTTCAGGGGTACTGTGGGGTTTTTTGAACCCCCAATTTTTTTATTGGCTGTGTCAAAAAAAAGCAGTTTTCTATGCATTTCAGGGGTACTGTGGGGTTTTTTGAACCCCCAATTTTTGTATTGGCTGTGCCAAAAAAAAGCAGTTTTCTATGCATTTCAGGGGTACTGTGGGGTTTTTTGAACCCCCAATTGTTTTATTGGCTGTGCCAAAAAAAAAGCAGTTTTCTATGCATTTCAGGGGTACTGTGGGGTTTTTTGAACCCCCAATTTTTTTATTGGCTGTGCAAAAAAAAAGCAGTTTTCTATGCATTTCAGGGGTACTGTGGGGTTTTTTGAACCCCCAATTTTTTTATTGGCTATGCCAAAAAAAAGCAGTTTTCTATGCATTTCAGGGGTACTGTGGGGTTTTTTGAACCCCCAATTTTTTTATTGGCTGTGCAAAAAAAAAGCAGTTTTCTATGCATTTCAGGGGTACTGTGGGGTTTTTTGAACCCCCAATTTTTTTATTGGCTGTGTCAAAAAAAAGCAGTTTTCTATGCATTTCAGGGGTACTGTGGGGTTTTTTGAACCCCCAATTTTTGTATTGGCTGTGCCAAAAAAAAGCAGTTTTCTATGCATTTCAGGGGTACTGTGGGGTTTTTTGAACCCCCAATTTTTGTATTGGCTGTGCCCAAAAAAAAGCAGTTTTCTATGCATTTCAGGGGTACTGTGGGGTTTTTTGAACCCCCAATTTTTTTATTGGCTGTGCCAAAAAAAGAAGTTTTCTATGCATTTCAGGGGTACTGTGGGGTTTTTTGAACCCCCAATTTTTTTATTGGCTGTGCCAAAAAAAAGCAGTTTTCTATGCATTTCAGGGGTACTGTGGGGTTTTTTGAACCCCCAATTTTTTTATTGGCTGTGCCAAAAAAAAGCAGTTTTCTATGCATTTCAGGGGTACTGTGGGGTTTTTTGAACCCCCAATTTTTTTATTGGCTGTGCAAAAAAAAGCAGTTTTCTATGCATTTCAGGGGTACTGTGGGGTTTTTTGAACCCCCAATTTTTGTATTGGCTGTGTCAAAAAAAAGCAGTTTTCTATGCATTTCAGGGGTACTGTGGGGTTTTTTGAACCCCCAATTTTTGTATTGGCTGTGCCAAAAAAAAGCAGTTTTCTATGCATTTTAGGGGTACTGTGGGGTTTTTTGAACCCCCAATTTTTTTATTGGCTGTGCCAAAAAAAAAGCAGTTTTCTATGCATTTCAGGGGTACTGTGGGGTTTTTTGAACCCCCAATTTTTTTATTGGCTGTGCCAAAAAAAGCAGTTTTCTATGCATTTCAGGGGTACTGTGGGGTTTTTTGAACCCCCAATTTTTGTATTGGCTGTGCCAAAAAAAAGCAGTTTTCTATGCATTTCAGGGGTACTGTGGGGTTTTTTGAACCCCCAATTTTTGTATTGGCTGTGCCAAAAAAAAGCAGTTTTCTATGCATTTCAGGGGTACTGTGGGGTTTTTTGAACCCCCAATTTTTTTATTGGCTGTGCAAAAAAAAAGCAGTTTTCTATGCATTTCAGGGGTACTGTGGGGTTTTTTGAACCCCCAATTTTTGGGGGTTCAAAAAACCTTTGACCTTTCTAGCGATGAAAAAAGCGCATCGTGGCGTTTTCACCTTTATAGTGATTTGACCTTTTGACCTTTGACCTTTTGACCTTTTGACCTTTGACCTTTGACCTTTCTAGCGTTTTGACCTTTGACCTTTCTAGCGATGAAAAGGCGCATCGTGGCGTTTTGAAAAAAACGCATGGTGGCATTTTGACCTTTCTATCGATTTGACCTTTTGACCTTTGACCTTTCTAGCGTTTTGACCTTTGACCTTTCTAGCGTTTTGACCTTTGACCTTTCTAGCGATGAAAAAAGCGCATCGTGGCGTTTTGACCTTTCTTGCGATGAAAAAAGCGCATCGTGGCATTTGGACCTTTCTAGCGATTTGACCTTTTGACCTTTGACCTTTTGACCTTTGACCTTTTGACCTTTGACCTTTCTAGCGTTTTGACCTTTGACCTTTCTAGCGATGGAAAAAGCGCATCGTGGCGTTTTGACCTTTCTAGCAATGAAAAAAAGCGCATCGTGGCATTTGGACCTTTCTAGCGATTTTACCTTTTGACCTTTTGACCTTTGACCTTTCTAGCGTTTTGACCTTTGACCTTTCTAGCGATGAAAAAAGCGCATCGTGGCCAAAAAAAAGCAGTTTTCTATGCATTTCAGGGGTACTGTGGGGTTTTTTGAACCCCCAATTTTTTTATTGGCTGTGCCAAAAAAAAGCAGTTTTCTATGCATTTCAGGGGTACTGTGGGGTTTTTGAACCCCCAATTGTTTTTATTGGCTGTGCAAAAAAAAAGCAGTTTTCTATGCATTTCAGGGGTACTGTGGGGTTTTTTGAACCCCCAATTTTTTTATTGGCTATGCCAAAAAAAAGCAGTTTTCTATGCATTTCAGGGGTACTGTGGGGTTTTTTGAACCCCCAATTTTTTTTATTGGCTGTGCCAAAAAAAATCAGTTTTCTATGCATTTCAGGGGTGCTGTTGGGTTTTTTTAACCCCCAATTTTTTTATTGGCTGTGCAAAAAAAAAGCAGTTTTCTATGCATTTCAGGGGTACTGTGGGGTTTTTTGAACCCCCAATTTTTTTATTGGCTGTGTCAAAAAAAAGCAGTTTTCTATGCATTTCAGGGGTACTGTGGGGTTTTTTGAACCCCCAATTTTTGTATTGGCTGTGCCAAAAAAAAAGCAGTTTTCTATGCATTTCAGGGGTACTGTGGGGTTTTTTGAACCCCCAATTTTTTTATTGGCTGTGCCAAAAAAAAGCAGTTTTCTATGCATTTCAGGGGTGCTGTTGGGTTTTTTTAACCCCCAATTTTTTTATTGGCTGTGCAAAAAAAAAGCAGTTTTCTATGCATTTCAGGGGTACTGTGGGGTTTTTTGAACCCCCAATTTTTTTATTGGCTGTGTCAAAAAAAAGCAGTTTTCTATGCATTTCAGGGGTACTGTGGGGTTTTTTGAACCCCCAATTTTTGTATTGGCTGTGCCAAAAAAAAAGCAGTTTTCTATGCATTTCAGGGGTACTGTGGGGTTTTTTGAACCCCCAATTTTTTTATTGGCTGTGCCAAAAAAAAAAGCAGTTTTCTATGCATTTCAGGGGTACTGTGGGGTTTTTTGAACCCCCAATTTTTGTATTGGCTGTGCCAAAAAAAAGCAGTTTTCTATGCATTTCAGGGGTACTGTGGGGTTTTTTGAACCCCCAATTTTTTTATTGGCTGTGCCAAAAAAAAGCAGTTTTCTATGCATTTCAGGGGTACTGTGGGGTTTTTTGAACCCCCAATTTTTGTATTGGCTGTGCCAAAAAAAAGCAGTTTTTTATGCATTTCAGGGGTACTGTGGGGTTTTTTGAACCCCCAATTTTTGTATTGGCTGTGCCAAAAAAAAGCAGTTTTCTATGCATTTCAGGGGTACTGTGGGGTTTTTTGAACCCCCAATTTTTTTATTGGCTGTGCCAAAAAAAAAGCAGTTTTCTATGCATTTCAGGGGTACTGTGGGGTTTTTTGAACCCCCAATTTTTTTATTGGCTGTGCCAAAAAAATAAGTTTTCTATGCATTTCAGGGGTACTGTGGGGTTTTTTGAACCCCCAATTTTTTTATTGGCTGTGCCAAAAAAAAGCAGTTTTCTATGCATTTCAGGGGTACTGTGGGGTTTTTTGAACCCCCAATTTTTGTATTGGCTGTGCCAAAAAAAAGCAGTTTTCTATGCATTTCAGGGGTACTGTGGGGTTTTTTGAACCCCCAATTTTTTTATTGGCTGTGCCAAAAAAAAGCAGTTTTCTATGCATTTCAGGGGTACTGTGGGGTTTTTTGAACCCCCAATTGTTTTATTGGCTGTGCCAAAAAAAAGCAGTTTTCTATGCATTTCAGGGGTACTGTGGGGTTTTTTGAACCCCCAATTTTTTTATTGGCTGTGCAAAAAAAAAGCAGTTTTCTATGCATTTCAGGGGTACTGTGGGGTTTTTTGAACCCCCAATTTTTTTATTGGCTATGCCAAAAAAAAGCAGTTTTCTATGCATTTCAGGGGTACTGTGGGGTTTTTTGAACCCCCAATTTTTTTATTGGCTGTGCAAAAATAAAGGAGTTTTCTATGCATTTCAGGGGTACTGTGGGGTTTTTTGAACCCCCAATTTTTTTATTGGCTGTGTCAAAAAAAAGCAGTTTTCTATGCATTTCAGGGGTACTGTGGGGTTTTTTGAACCCCCAATTTTTGTATTGGCTGTGCCAAAAAAAAGCAGTTTTCTATGCATTTCAGGGGTACTGTGGGGTTTTTTGAACCCCCAATTTTTTTATTGGCTGTGCCAAAAAAAAAGCAGTTTTCTATGCATTTCAGGGGTACTGTGGGGTTTTTTGAACCCCCAATTTTTTTATTGGCTATGCCAAAAAAAAGCAGTTTTCTATGCATTTCAGGGGTACTGTGGGGTTTTTTGAACCCCCAATTTTTTTATTGGCTGTGCCAAAAAAAACCAGTTTTCTATGCATTTCAGGGGTACTGTGGGGTTTTTTGAACCCCCAATTTTTTTATTGGCTGTGCAAAAAAAAAAGCAGTTTTCTATGCATTTCAGGGGTACTGTGGGGTTTTTTGAACCCCCAATTTTTGTATTGGCTGTGTCAAAAAAAAGCAGTTTTCTATGCATTTCAGGGGTACTGTGGGGTTTTTTGAACCCCCAATTTTTGTATTGGCTGTGCCAAAAAAAAGCAGTTTTCTATGCATTTCAGGGGTACTGTGGGGTTTTTTGAACCCCCAATTTTTTTATTGGCTGTGCAAAAAAAAAAGCAGTTTTCTATGCATTTCAGGGGTACTGTGGGTTTTTTTTAACCCCCAATTTTTTTATTGGCTGTGCCAAAAAAAGCAGTTTTCTATGCATTTCAGGGGTACTGTGGGGTTTTTTGAACCCCCAATTTTTTTATTGGCTGTGCCAAAAAAAAGCAGTTTTCTATGCATTTCAGGGGTACTGTGGGGTTTTTTGAACCCCCAATTTTTGTATTGGCTGTGCCAAAAAAAAGCAGTTTTCTATGCATTTCAGGGGTACTGTGGGGTTTTTTGAACCCCCAATTTTTTTATTGGCTGTGCAAAAAAAAAGCAGTTTTCTATGCATTTCAGGGGTACTGTGGGGTTTTTTGAACCCCCAATTTTTGGGGGTTCAAAAAACCTTTGACCTTTCTAGCGATGAAAAAAGCGCATCGTGGCGTTTTCACCTTTATAGTGATTTGACCTTTTGACCTTTGACCTTTTGACCTTTGACCTTTCTAGCGTTTTGACCTTTGACCTTTCTAGCGATGAAAAGGCGCATCGTGGCGTTTTGAAAAAAACGCATGGTGGCATTTTGACCTTTCTATCGATTTGACCTTTTGACCTTTGACCTTTCTAGCGTTTTGACCTTCGACCTTTCTAGCGTTTTGACCTTTGACCTTTCTAGCGATGAAAAAAGCGCATCGTGGCGTTTTGACCTTTCTTGCGATGAAAAAAGCGCATCGTGGCATTTGGACCTTTCTAGCGATTTGACCTTTTGACCTTTGACCTTTTGACCTTTGACCTTTGACCTTTCTAGCGTTTTGACCTTTGACCTTTCTAGCGATGAAAAAAGCGCATCGTGGCGTTTTGACCTTTCTAGCGATGAAAAAAAGCGCATCGTGGCATTTGGACCTTTCTAGCGATTTTACCTTTTGACCTTTTGACCTTTGACCTTTCTAGCGTTTTGACCTTTGACCTTTCTAGCGATGAAAAAAGCGCATCGTGGCCAAAACAAAGCAGTTTTCTATGCATTTCAGGGGTACTGTGGGGTTTTTTGAACCCCCAATTTTTTTATTGGCTGTGCCAAAAAAAAGCAGTTTTCTATGCATTTCAGGGGTACTGTGGGGTTTTTGAACCCCCAATTGTTTTTATTGGCTGTGCAAAAAAAAAGCAGTTTTCTATGCATTTCAGGGGTACTGTGGGGTTTTTTGAACCCCCAATTTTTTTATTGGCTATGCCAAAAAAAAGCAGTTTTCTATGCATTTCAGGGGTACTGTGGGGTTTTTTGAACCCCCAATTTTTTTATTGGCTATGCCAAAAAAAAGCAGTTTTCTATGCATTTCAGGGGTACTGTGGGGTTTTTTGAACCCCCAATTTTTTTTATTGGCTGTGCCAAAAAAAAGCAGTTTTCTATGCATTTCAGGGGTGCTGTGGGGTTTTTTTAACCCCCAATTTTTTTATTGGCTGTGCAAAAAAAAAGCAGTTTTCTATGCATTTCAGGGGTACTGTGGGGTTTTTTGAACCCCCAATTTTTTTATTGGCTATGCCAAAAAAAAGCAGTTTTCTATGCATTTCAGGGGTACTGTGGGGTTTTTTGAACCCCCAATTTTTTTATTGGCTGTGCCAAAAAAAAGCAGTTTTCTATGCATTTCAGGGGTACTGTGGGGTTTTTTGAACCCCCAATTTTTGTATTGGCTGTGCCAAAAAAAAGCAGTTTTTTATGCATTTCAGGGGTACTGTGGGGTTTTTTGAACCCCCAATTTTTGGGGGTTCAAAAAACCTTTGACCTTTCTAGCGATGAAAAAAGCGCATCGTGGCGTTTTCACCTTTATAGCGATTTGACCTTTTGACCTTTGACCTTTTGACCTTTGACCTTTCTAGCGTTTTGACCTTTGACCTTTCTAGCGATGAAAAGGCGCATCGTGGCGTTTTAAAAAAACCGCATGGTGGCATTTTGACCTTTCTATCGATTTGACCTTTTGACCTTTTGACCTTTCTAGCGTTTTGACCTTTGACCTTTCTAGCGTTTTGACCTTTGACCTTTCTAGCGATGAAAAAAGCGCATCGTGGCTTTTGACCTTTCTAGCGATGAAAAAAGCGCATCGTGGCATTTGGACCTTTCTAGCGATTTGACCTTTTGACCTTTGACCTTTCTAGCGTTTTGACCTTTGACCTTTCTAGCGATTTTTTTCATCGCAGCGTTTTGACCTTTCTAGCGATGAAAAAAGCGCATCACGGCGTTTTAACTTTTCTTGCGATGAAAAACGTTTTTGACCTTTGACCTTTCTAGCGATTTTGACCTTTGACCTTTCTAGAGATTTTTTTTTTCATCGCAGCGTTTTGACCTTTCTAGCGATGAAAAAAGCTCATCACGGCGTTTTAACTTTTCTTGCGATGAAAAAAGTTTTTGACCTTTGACCTTTCTAGCGATTTTGACCTTTTTGACCTTTTTGACCTTTCTAGCGATTCTTTTCATCGCAGCGTTTTGACCTTTCTAGCGCTGAAAAAAGCGCATCACGGCGTTTTAACTTTTCTTGCGATGAAAAAAGTTTTTGACCTTTGACCTTTCTAGCGATTTTTTTCATCGCAGCGTTTTGACCTTTCTAGCGATGAAAAAAGCGCATCACAGCGTTTTAACTTTTCTTGCGATGAAAAAAGTTTTTGACCTTTGACCTTTCTAGCGATTTTGACCTTTGACCTTTTTGACCTTTCTAGCGATCTTTTTTTCATCGCAGCGTTTTGACCTTTCTAGCGATGAAAAAAGCGCATCGCGGCGTTTTGACCTTTCTAGCGATGAAAAAAGCGCATCGCGGCGTTTTGACCTTTCAAGCGATGCCATTTCTTTTTTTACCTTTGACCTTTTTTGACCTTTGACCTTTCTAGCGATTTTATTTTCATCGCTAGAAAGGTCAAAAAACGAAAAAGGTTTTTGACCTTTGACCTTTCTAGCGATTTTGACCTTTGACCTTTTTGACCTTTGACCTTGTGACAATGGCACATTGTAAGGTTTTTCGACTTTGTTTTTCCCTATGCATGTTATGTTTATTATAAAGAAATGTAACATGTGGTCACTATATATATGTATCCTTTCCTATTCACATGATTGGTAATGGGCCTGGTTCAGGGGTGAGTGACAGCTGTCAGAGACTGATGTCGCCACCCACACAAGGTTACAAATGGAGGAAGTGACACACGGGGAACAAGGGGGAAAATGGCAAAACAGAGGTGTAGGCCTACACAGGAGAGAGGAGCGCCGGGCGCCAGATACAGTTTAAGTCAGTAAAGTAAAAGTTTAACTCAGTATCTGCAGCCTAAGAGAAGGACCGTCGAGGCAGGCCCGGATTAACACCTCTGAGGGCCCCTGGGCACTGAAGCTTCAAAGGGCCCCATGCACGCGCCGCCGGGAAAACACGGACTGTTTTGGGCATTATTTTTGGCCGATTGGCAGGCGCCTCGCCCACCTCAGAGTGACTAACCTGACTCCGCCAGATGGGGCAGCAGAGAGTACACTGGGTTCCCCCCTCCTGGGGAACCCAGTGTACTCTCTGCTGCCCCATCTGGCGGAGTCAGGTTACAGAGTGACAGCCAGGCAGTAACAAATACATTTTAATTTGACCCACATAGCAAATTATTTAATTAATAATTCATGAGCCAGTGCCAGTTTATTTATCTAATGTGTTAATCAGTGTATTAATCAATAAAGGCCAAAACAACAACACAAGGCTACTATTTCAAATATTCAGATTTATTTTTTCAATTTTCAATGTCATTATAGTGCACTCAAATGTATCAGCATCTCTCTCTCTTCTCAGACTCTCTCTTCTCGCTCTTCTTCTTCTTTGGGGATTGGATTGCTTTAATGGGGAAATGGAAGGGGACCAGGGCCGGATTTAGCCAGCCCCACTCAGGTGGGCAGACAGAATTGTAAGGGGGGCGACCCCGGACGCGCCGCAAAGCGGCGCGGCCCAAACATTTTTGGGGGTTCAAACCCCACAGTACCCCTGAAATGCATAGAAAACTGCTTTTTTTTGGCACAGCCAATAAAACAATTGGGGGTTCAAACCCCACAGTACCCCTGAAATGCATAGAAAACTGCTTTTTTTTGGCACAGCCAATAAAACAATTGGGGGTTCAAACCCCACAGTACCCCTGAAATGCATAGAAAACTGCTTTTTTTTATACTGTGCCAATAACATTTGGGGTTCAAAGTAAACCCACAGTACCCCTGAAATGCATAGAAAACTGCTTTTTTTTGCAGTTATCTCCATTCAAGTCTGTGCTCACTGGAGCCGAGACCGAGACAGCGGAGTCTGTGGCCGCAGCCGCCGCACTGGCCGGTGTTGAAACACTGTTTGTGGGGGGGGGAATGAACAGCAGCAGCAGCGATAGCCTCTGTGTTAGCAACAGTGCTAACAGATGGGCTAGGGACTGCACTCACTGCAGAGGCAACAGCAGCGATAGCCTCTGTGTTAGCAACAGTGCTAACAGATGTGCTAGGGACTGCACTCACTGCAGAGGCAGAAGCAGCACTAGGCTTGCTTTTGCTTATAGGCTTAAAGAAAGGATGCATGTCGCTCTCTTTCTTGCTACCAACAGAGTGAGCAGACGGGAGCACACAGAGAGAGTGATTGTGTGAGATAAAGTTTATTTAGAAAATAATCACTGAAACGTATTTTCTCATTGTCTGTGTTTGAGCATGTAGAACTCCTGATTCGTGGATCTGTTGCTGGAGGCGTGGTTATGTGTAGGGGGTTTTCGACGCAGCTCATTCTCCTCAGTGTGTGCCCTGTGTTGTGTTCTGAACACTTCTCTGTTGTGCTAATTTTGCTAGACGTCGGGTCCCTCCGCCTCGCTACCGAGACACAACTTTTGCGGTATGCGTTCATTGTTGGGTCTAAAAATGCTGCGCAGTGCCCACCCAATCAGAAACGGTACAGATATTTCATGATATTTTTTATAGGCAAAAAAATAAAGGATCCCCATAACTTTTGATTGGGTGGGCAGGACGCACGTTTGGGTGGGCTGTGCCCACCCCTGCCCCCCCCTAGAACCGGCCCTGAAGGGGACCAAGGTTACAAGCTGTAACTTAAAACCACAAAAAGCAAACAGCCTAAAAAGAAACCGGACTAACCACCTATTGTGACCTATAAGTGTTGTTACACTGTATGTGTATGTCTGCCTGTCTGTCCTTGCCTAGCCAAACAGCCAACAAACAATAAACTGAATAAAGCAAGCACTGTCCATGATCCTGATTTTCATTCTATACAATAGTCCATATCTGCGACCACTGGGGGACAGCAGCTGCCAGTTAGCCTTATCTAGCCTACCCATTGATGATCATGCATGTTCCATAGGCCTATATTAGCAGCACGTTATGCACAATATAAACCAATAATCACATGCATTGCACACACAGACAGCAGACAAACATCAAACACACAGCAAAACAAAACACTGCTGCTGTACTGTGCACACTGCTTATTGCACAGACAGCTAAGCTTAAAATTATTCTTACCTTTAGAAGTTAAGTTCTTCTTTCGTGATTTCTTGTGTGAGAACTCCTTGACGATGTCATCAAAATCCATATCCCTCACCACGTCGGACTCCACGGACATTAAAGACAGCGCTGACAGTCTTTCTTGAGTCATGGTGGTTCTGAGTTCATTTTTGATGCGTTTTAGTTTTGCATGCAGGCCCTCCATGTCGCCGCCTTCAGTGCCTTGGTCTTCCTCTTCGTTGTTGTCAATGTCACTAATAGCATTATTATTTTCATCAGCCGGGTAAGGGTTGTTGCTGCTTGTAGCTGCTGAAGCTACCAGATGATGATGATCATCCAGGCTGTGGCTGCTGCTGCTCCTCCACCACGTTGTTGTTGTTGTTGTCCTCTGTATTCCCAGTACCGTCTTCTTCACTTTGTTGAGCAGCTTTTTTGAAAAAGGAAGTTATCCGTGGTACATTTTTTATTACCGCGGCTTTTCTTACGTTCTTTTCTGCTTTTTTTGCTCTTTTGGCATGCCCACTTGTGGTACTTGGCTCTTGTTTACCGTCCATTTTATTATCCTGCTACCTGCTTTTCTTTGATTTTAGCACATTCACTACGGAACCAGAATCCCCTGCACCTGTCACCTGACCTAACCTCACCAGTCACACACAGCCCAGTATGGGCCCACCCACCTTGTAATTGAAGGCAATTGAACAGCCAATATAGACAGGCACTAGGCAGCCTCAGTGTGGCAGCGCATTGCGCAACAATGCTTTGCTTTCCAGCACTGACAGCAGCATGCATGATGCACCAACAATAAAACACTCATTTCGACAAAAAAAATGTACACGTGTTTTTTATTCAAATTGGATAATAACAAATTGGATGACATTATTGTGGAGCAAAAAAAAAAAAAAAAAGATTTTTTTTTTTTTTTTTTGCCCACCGTGGAGGGCCCCTTGATGCCAAGGGCCCCTGGGCACGTGCCCAAAGTGCCCATATGGTAGATCCGGCCCTGCGTCGAGGCCATCGGGAGAAGTGACGTGCAGGTTGCTGCCGTGTGGTGAATCGGTCATCGTTTGGATTATCCGTTGCCAGCGCTAACGGTGAGATCTTTCCAAACTGTCCATCTGGATTATAAACATTTAATTAGGGGTACCCCATCGCGTTTTTTCGTTGGACCGTGCAGAGCGGATATTTTGTGTTTCTTGGGACGTCTAGGAACACGTAAGGAACTAACGTAAACGGCCGCGGGCGCGCGCTTCATTAAGGAAGAGGACGAGCGCGGACTTTACTTATTTATTTATTTACTTAATACTTAGCGCGATTTTGCGCACTTGACTTCGGGTTGTTTATTGTTTGTTTGTTGGGAACGTGGAGACGCGGGACGCTACGGCGAGCGTCGGGACTTGTTTGGGGCGGGAGGGGTTTTGAAAGAGAATATTGCTTTCAGTTTGCCTGCCTGTTTAATTATTTTATGTTATAGGGAGAACGACAGGGACAGACGCACTTTCCAAGTGCATTGGTTTAACTGTAAACCATTTGTTTTGACAACTGCTGTTGCTGCATTTCTATATAAATAACTTTAACTATAACCCTACGATCCCGTTTTATTTTCCTTAGTTAATGGTTTTCCTTAGATGATAAGGGCGATTGTTACAACCTTTCTAGCGATTTTTTTCATCGCAGCGTTTTGACCTTTCTAGCGATGAAAAAAGCGCATCACGGCGTTTTAACTTTTCTTGCGATGAAAAACGTTTTTGACCTTTGACCTTTCTAGCGATTTTGACCTTTGACCTTTCTAGCGATTTTTTTTCATCGCAGCGTTTTGACCTTTCTAGCGATGAAAAAAGCGCATCACGGCGTTTTAACTTTTCTTGCGATGAAAAAAGTTTTTGACCTTTGACCTTTCTAGCGATTTTGACATTTGACCTTTTTGACCTTTGACCTTTCTAGCGTTTTTTTTCATCGCAGCGTTTTGACCTTTCTAGCGATGAAAAAAGCGCATCACGGCGTTTTAACTTTTCTTGCGATGAAAAAAGTTTTTGACCTTTGACCTTTCTAGCGATTTTGACCTTTGACCTTTTTGACCTTTGACCTTTCTAGCGATTTTTTTCATCGCAGCGTTTTGACCTTTCTAGCGATGAAAAAAGCGCATCACGGCGTTTTAACTTTTCTTGCGATGAAAAACGTTTTTGACCTTTGACCTTTCTAGCGATTTTGACCTTTGACCTTTCTAGCGATTTTTTTTCATCGCAGCGTTTTGACCTTTCTAGCGATGAAAAAAGCTCATCACGGCGTTTTAACTTTTCTTGCGATGAAAAACGTTTTTGACCTTTGACCTTTCTAGCGATTTTGACCTTTGACCTTTTTGACCTTTGACTTTTCTAGCGATTTTTTTTCATCGCAGCGTTTTGACCTTTCTAGCGATGAAAAAAGCGCATCACGGCGTTTTAACTTTTCTTGCGATGAAAACCGTTTTTGACCTTTGACCTTTGACCTTTCTAGCGATTTTGACCTTTGAGACCTTTGACCTTTCTAGCGATTTTGACATTTGACCTTTTTGACCTTTGACCTTTCTAGCGTTTTTTTTCATCGCAGCGTTTTGACCTTTCTAGCGATGAAAAAAGCGCATCACGGCGTTTTAACTTTTCTTGCGATGAAAAACGTTTTTGACCTTTGACCTTTCTAGCGATTTTGACCTTTGACCTTTTTGACCTTTGACCTTTCTAGCGATTTTTTTTTCATCGCAGCGTTTTGACCTTTCTAGCGATGAAAAAAGCGCATCACGGCGTTTTAACTTTTCTTGCGATGAAAAACGTTTTTGACCTTTGACCTTTCTAGCGATTTTGACCTTTGACCTTTTTGACCTTTCTAGCGATTTTTTTCATCGCAGCGTTTTGACCTTTCTAGCGATGAAAAAAGCGCATCACGGCGTTTTAACTTTTCTTGCGATGAAAAACGTTTTTGACCTTTGACCTTTCTAGCGATTTTGACCTTTGACCTTTCTAGCGATTTTTTTTCATCGCAGCGTTTTGACCTTTCTAGCGATGAAAAAAGCTCATCACGGCGTTTTAACTTTTCTTGCGATGAAAAACGTTTTTGACCTTTGACCTTTCTAGCGATTTTGACCTTTGACCTTTTTGACCTTTGACTTTTCTAGCGATTTTTTTTCATCGCAGCGTTTTGACCTTTCTAGCGATGAAAAAAGCGCATCACGGCGTTTTAACTTTTCTTGCGATGAAAACCGTTTTTGACCTTTGACCTTTCTAGCGATTTTGACCTTTGACCTTTTTGACCTTTGACCTTTCTAGCGATTTTTTTTCATCGCAGCGTTTTGACCTTTCTAGCGATGAAAAAAGCGCATCACGGCGTTTTAACTTTTCTTGCGATGAAAACGTTTTTGACCTTTGACCTTTCTAGCGATGTTGACCTTTGACCTTTTTGACCTTTGACCTTTCTAGCGATTTTTTTCATCGCAGCGTTTTGACCTTTCTAGCGATGAAAAAAGCTCATCACGGCGTTTTAACTTTTCTTGCGATGAAAAAAGTTTTTGACCTTTGACCTTTCTAGCGATTTTGACCTTTTTGACCTTTCTAGCGATTCTTTTCATCGCAGCGTTTTGACCTTTCTAGCGATGAAAAAAGCGCATCACGGCGTTTTAACTTTTCTTGCGATGAAAAAAGTTTTTGACCTTTGACCTTTGACCTTTCTAGCGATTTTTTTCATCGCAGCGTTTTGACCTTTCTAGCGATGAAAAAAGCGCATCACGGCGTTTTAACTTTTCTTGCGATGAAAAAGTTTTTGACCTTTGACCTTTCTAGCGATTTTGACCTTTGACCTTTTTGACCTTTGACCTTTCTAGCGATTTTTTTCATCACAGCGTTTTGACCTTTCTAGCGATGAAAAAGCGCATCACGGCGTTTTAACTTTTCTTGCGATGAAAAAAGTTTTTGACCTTTGACCTTTCTAGCGATTTTGACCTTTGACCTTTCTAGCGATTTTTTTTCATCGCAGCGTTTTGACCTTTCTAGCGATGAAAAAAGCGCATCACGGCGTTTTAACTTTTCTTGCGATGAAAAAAGTTTTTGACCTTTGACCTTGTTTGACCTTTGACCTTTCTAGCGATTTTTTCATCGCTAGAAAGGTCAAAAAGCGAAAAAAGCGTATCGCGGCGTTTTGACCTTTCTAGCGATGAAAAAAGCGCATCGCGGCGTTTTGACCTTTCTAGCCATGAAAAAAGCGCATCGCGGCGTTTTGACCTTTCAAGCGATGAAAAAAGTTTTTGACCTTTGACCTTTGACCTTTCTAGCGATTTTTTCATCGCGGGAAAGCGCAAAAAGCGCATCGCGGCGTTTTGACCTTTCTAGCGATGAAAAAAGCACATCGCGGTGTTTTGACCTTTCAAGCGATGAAAACAGTTTTTGACCTTTGACCTTTTTGACCTTTGACCTTTCTAGCGATTTTTTCATCGCAGCGTTTTGACCTTTCTAGCGATGAAAAAAGCGCATCGCGGCGTTTTGACCTTTCAAGCGATGAAAAAAGTTTTTGACCTTTGACCTTTCTAGCGATTTTTTCATCGCAGCGTTTTGACCTTTCTAGCGATGAAAAAAGCGCATCACAGCGTTTTAACTTTTCTTGCTATGAAAAAGTTTTTGACCTTTGACCTTTGACCTTTCTAGCGATTTTTTTCATCGCGTCGTTTTGACCTTTCTAGTGATGAAAAAAGCGCATCGCGGCGTTTTGACCTTTCAAGCGATGAAAAACGTTTTTGACCTTTGACCTTTCTAGCGATTTTTTTCATCGCTAGAAAGGTCAAAAAGCGAAAAAAGCGAAAAAAGCGCATCGCAGCGTTTTGACCTTTCTAGCGATGAAAAAAGCCTATCGTGGCGTTCATGCGCGGTCCGGTCACTTCCTACTTTACCTCGGCAGAAAGAATGCCTCGTCTCTCCTAAAGAATGCCTCGTCTCTCCTAAAGAATGCCTCGTCTCTCCTAAAGAATGCCTCGTCTCTCCTAAAGAATGCCTCGTCTCTCCTAAAGAATGCCTCGTCTCTCCTAAAGAATGCCTCGTCTCTCCTAAAGAATGCCTCGTCTCTTGCCTCGTCTCTCCTAAAGAATGCCTCGTCTCTCCTAAAGAATGCCTCGTCTCTCCTAAAGAATGCCTCGTCTCTCCTAAAGAATGCCTCGTCTCTTGCCTCGTCTCTCCTAAAGAATGCCTCGTCTCTCCTAAAGAATGCCTCGTCTCTCCTAAAGAATGCCTCGTCTCACCTAAAGAATGCCTCGTCTCTTGCCTCGTCTCTCCTAAAGAATGCCTCGTCTCTCCTAAAGAATGCCTCGTCTCTCCTAAAGAATGCCTCGTCTCTCCTAAAGAATGCCTCGTCTCACCTAAAGAATGCCTCGTCTCACCTAAAGAATGCCTCGTCTCTTGCCTCGTCTCTCCTAAAGAATGCCTCGTCTCTCCTAAAGAATGCCTCGTCTCTCCTAAAGAATGCCTCGTCTCTCCTAAAGAATGCCTCGTCTCTCCTAAAGAATGCCTCGTCTCTCCTAAAGAATGCCTCGTCTCTCCTAAATCTAAGGAGCTCTCCGTGGTTTTGATCAGATGGATATACTAAGCTCTTCATTTCTGACTTCAACATGCCGAACAGGGATCATCAGCGACTTTTATCGGAATGTTATCGAGGTAAGCAAGCAAAACAATCTCAGTTTTTTTCCGGAACAGAAGGATATGTGGAATCTGGAAATCCATAATTCTAAGTAATGTGTGCTTATCTTGCATCCTGCCATCGGAGGTGTCGATCCGAGAGCTTGTTTTCACTTCAAGCACTTGGCCTGGGACCCCTGGGGTGATGGCTTGTAGTTTGTGCCTTTTGTTTGAGTTTAGTTCCTGCGTGACACACCCAAAGGACATTCACACATAAGGACAGTGGATCAAAAGGCTACAGTGATCCCAATTCTATACCTGGCCTGTGGCCACTCTGGACCAATGTGTATTGTAGCTGTTGATAAGCAGTCGAATTTCAATGTAACTTGGTCAGTTCTGTCCGAGGCCGTAAGGCTGAGGAGCCTGTATGCTGTATGCTGTGTTGCTGAATAAACCAACATGATCGGAACATCTCACTCTGTCTGCTGCCGTGTCTCAGAATTCTCTTCTGCTCTCCAGTTTTTGGTTAAGTCTCTGTACAGTATTTTGGATGGTATGTACCAAAGATATACCACAGGGGGGGGGGGGGGGGGGGGGGGGGGGTGGTCTCAGCCCCGTAGGACCCTGTACAGCACTGTATAGTCACCAACTGCCACCTAGCGTTGGAGGTCATCTCAGATATCAGGTTTTCCAAACTCAACCTCATCAACCTCAAGATGTGACGTTAGGTCGTCACACTACATGTCACACAAACAGAATCATTTCATTCACCTTCGTCCCTGAACAGTACAGAGAATAGCCTGTGACCAGAGAGAGTGAACCCTGGTCGACCTGGCAGTGTAACTTAGCATCGTAAACTTAACCCATTTAGGCCTGACGTCGAGTAAAAAAAAAGTAATAATATATATTCAAGATTTGAGGCACATTTTCACGATTTTTCAAAAATAGCAGATCTACAAGTTGTAGATCTGCTATTTTTCAAGAGCTAAAGTATAACATGATGCTTTAAAACACCAAAAGGGGTTCCCGAGCAAAATGGGATAATAGCAGGTCATGGGGAAGATTAACGGGAAGCGTAGCGCTATAGTGGTGTGGCAGCCTCCGCGATCATATACTGTAGCCTTGTGTATCACGGTATAGCCATGAATGGCTGCATAACTCACTGTCTCCTCAACAACCTTGACTATCTTGCTATAGATTTGTCACCACAAAAGAAGAGAAAACAAGAGACAACAAGCAAGGGTTAGCAGGCACGGAATAAAACGCACCCACGCGGTCGGTATCGCTCCCAAACAACGTTGAGCGGCGCTTTCAGTGTCAGCTGACAAAGATGATTATTCTTCAGTCAGTCAGTCAGTCACTCAGTCTGTCAATCACGCCCCATATATGGTCATGCCTCGTGACTATCATGTGATGCCATCAATATTAACCCATTTAGGCCTGACGTCGAAATAAAAAAAAATGTCTTCTAAATCATGACAGTTTTTTAAAATACTCTGTTTGTCAGTGGTGCCGACCCCCATCTGAAAATATGTTGTTCCAAGGACCCCTCAGAAGCAAATATATGAGTTAAAAACGTTTGTTGTGTAATATATATACTGTATATATCCAAAAATGTGCAGAACATTTTCACGATTTTTCAAAAATAGCAGACCTACAAGCTCGTAGCGCGCCACTCGGTGGCGCGCTATGAGCTTGTAGATCTGCTATTTTTCAATAGCTAAAGCATAACATAATGATTAGTTAAAACACCAAAAGGGGTTCCCGCCCAGAATGGGTTAAGCCCATATATGGAGATCCCTGATAATGGCCAGCAACTCTACATCTCACCTCAAACCCTTAAATCTCCATATATGGAGCTGACCTGGTCTGACATGATTCCATAATATGTTGATCCTTCCCCATCCATCCTTCCTCTTCGATGTCTCCCTTTTGACTGACACCTGTCAATTTAAACTCTAGAAAGGCCTGGCCCAAAGTTATTAGTGCAGCCGCGCCCAGCAGCCGGCGAAAACTAGAGTTCTCAACAGGCCCTCATCAAACCCTGTGTAGACTCAAGACACTGCCCACGCTGCCACCCTTAGATCTCCATATGTTGATCTGACCTCATCAAACCCTGTACACTCAAGACACACTCCATATATGGCCAGTACAGAATGCATTCCATATGTTGATCTGACCCCCCATGCCAAAGCGCCAGCGCTCGCCCAGCAGTCTGCCGTCACCCAGGCGGATATGTTGATCCGATATGTTTTTTTCCCTCCTTTATGATGAATTCCTGTTCTGTTCTTTGACTATATAGCAGTGTCTATTTGTACGTCTCTAAATGTTTTGATGAATTGAACAAGGTGGACCCTCTTGTAAACAAGTGTAATGCTTAATTGGGTCGTCCACTCACAGTTAACAGTCTTTGTATTGAGTTTGTGCTTGAAATGTACTGTAATTCTGCAAACTGTTAATACATATTTCAATCAATCGCCCAGCAGTCTGCTGTCACCCAGGCGGATATGTTGATCTGACCCCCCCGCATGCCAAAGCGCCATCGCTCTCCCAGCAGTCTGTCGTGAACGAGGCGGATGCGTGCCCGGGTGAGGTCGCTTCTCGCCCTCAGGCGGATGCGTGCCCGGGTGAGGTCGCTTCTCGCCCTCAGGCGTCTTATTGGTATTATTATTATAATATCAATGTTTAAGACTAGTATTAATCTTCACTACAGTTCATCACTCTGCTACAACCGTCACCTCCTACAGTTCATCACTCTGCTACAGCCGTCACCTCCGAAGCTACAGTTCATCACTCTGCTACAACCGTCACCTCCGTAACTACAGTTCATCACTCTGCTACAACCGTCACCTCCGTAACTACAGTTCATCACTCTGCTACAACCGTCACCTCCGTAACTACAGTTCATCACTCTGCTACAACCGTCACCTCCGAAGCTACAGTTCATCACTCTGCTACAACCGTCACCTCCGTAACTACAGTTCATCACTCTGCTACAACCGTCACCTCATCACTCTGCTACAACCGTCACCTCCGTAACTACAGTTCATCACTCTGCTACAACCGTCACCTCCGAAGCTACAGTTCATCACTCTGCTACAACCGTCACCTCCGTAACTACAGTTCATCACTCTGCTACAACCGTCACCTCCGAAGCTACAGTTCATCACTCTGCTACAACCGTCACCTCCGTAACTACAGTTCATCACTCTGCTACAACCGTCACCTCCGTAGCTACAGTTCATCACTCTGCTACAACCGTCACCTCCGTAACTACAGTTCATCACTCTGCTACAACCGTCACCTCCGTAGCTACAGTTCACTCTGCTACAACCGTCACCTCCGTAGCTACAGTTCATCACTCTGCTACAACCGTCACCTCCGTAACTACAGTTCATCACTCTGCTACAACCGTCACCTCCGTAACTACAGTTCATCACTCTGATACAACCGTCACCTCCGAAGCTACAGTTCATCACTCTGCTACAACCGTCACCTCCGAAGCTACAGTTCATCACTCTGCTACAACCGTCACCTCCGAAGCTACAGTTCATCACTCTGCTACAACCGTCACCTCCGAAGCTACAGTTCATCACTCTGCTACAACCGTCACCTCCGTAACTACAGTTCATCACTCTGCTACAACCGTCACCTCCGAAGCTACAGTTCATCACTCTGCTACAACCGTCACCTCCGTGACTACAGTTCATCACTCTGCTACAACAGTCACCTCCGTAACTACAGTTCATCACTCTGCTACAACCGTCACCTCCGAAGCTACAGTTCATCACTCTGCTACAACCGTCACCTCCGTAACTACAGTTCATCACTCTGCTACAACCGTCACTCTGCTACAACCGTCACTCTGCTACAACCGTCACCTCCGTAACTATAGTTCATCACTCTGCTACAACCGTCACCTCCATAACTACAGTTCATCACTCTGCTACAACCGTCACCTCCGTAACTACAGTTCATCACTCTGCTACAACCGTCACCTCCGTAACTACAGTTCATCACTCTGCTACAACCGTCACCTCCGAAGCTACAGTTCACTCTGCTACAACCGTCACCTCCGTAACTACAGTTCATCACTCTGCTACAACCGTCACTCTGCTACAACCGTCACTCTGCTACAACAGTCACCTCCGTAACTATAGTTCATCACTCTGCTACAACCGTCACCTCCATAACTACAGTTCATCACTCTGCTACAACCGTCACCTCCGTAACTACAGTTCATCACTCTGCTACAACCGTCACCTCCGTAACTACAGTTCATCACTCTGCTACAACCGTCACCTCCGTAGCTACAGTTCATCACTCTGCTACAACCGTCACCTCCGTAACTACAGTTCATCACTCTGCTACAACCGTCACCTCCGAAGCTACAGTTCATCACTCTGCTACAACCGTCACCTCCGAAGCTACAGTTCACTCTGCTACAACCGTCACCTCCGTAACTACAGTTCATCACTCTTCTACAACCGTCACCTCCGTAACTACAGTTCATCACTCTGCTACAACCTTCACCTCCGAAGCTACAGTTCACTCTGCTACAACCGTCACCTCCGTAACTACAGTTCATCACTCTGCTACAACAGTCACCTCCGTAACTACAGTTCATCACTCTGCTACAACCGTCACCTCCGTAACTACAGTTCATCACTCTGCTACAACCGTCACCTCCGTAACTACAGTTCATCACTCTGCTACAACCGTCACCTCCTACAGTTCATCACTCTGCTACAACCGTCACCTCCGAAGCTACAGTTCATCACTCTGCTACAACCGTCACCTCCGTAACTACAGTTCATCACTCTGCTACAACCGTCACCTCCGAAGCTACAGTTCATCACTCTGCTACAACCGTCACCTCCGAAGCCATTACAATTGTCCTTTTAGTGAATGCATCGTTTAAGCCATTAAAAGTTTTCGTTTAGTGAATGCAATTATCATTAAAGTTTAGAAATTGCCTACGACTTTATGCTATAATACCGTTGGGGGGGGGGGGGGGGGGGGACTCAAGTGTTTGCTCTGCAGCATTTTAAATCTCTAAAAGGCCGTCCAGCCCAATTATATATATAAGTTATATTCACAATTGCAGTTTATTACTGCTTAACCCATTTAGACCTGAGGACGATTCTACAAATGTCTTCTAAATCCTGACAGTTTTCTGAAAAACCCTATGTTTCTATGTCAGTGGTGCTCAAACATCTTCATGTCAAGGACCCCCAAAAATATATGTAATTGGCCGCCGACCCCCATCTGAAAATATGTTGTTCCAGGGACGCACGCTTCCAGAAGCAAAGATTTTAGTTAAATGTTGGCTCTGACTACATTTTCACGATTTTTCAAATTTCAATAATGCTTAAAACACCAAAAGGGGTTCCCGCCCAAAATGTTGGGCGGGAACCCCTTTTGGTGTTAGCATTATGTTACGCTTTAGCTATTGAAAAATACCAGATCTACAAGCTCATAGCGCGCCACCGAGTGGCGCGCTACGAGCTTGTAGGTCTGCTATTTTGGAAAAATCGAAGAACGACTGACATAGAAACAGAGCTTTTTCAGAAAACTGTCAGGATGTAGAAGACATTTTTAGAATCTGATCTCAGGTCAAAATGGGTTAATGGTAATTATTTATGCCAGATAAAACGGGAGTGAACATGTAATGACTGTTCAACTTGGTTGACGCAAAAGCAACAAAAAGCAACATGGTTTTTCATGTTCACATTGGGGGGGTTCTGTGGCTGCCACAGCAGCTGGCGGTCACGGTTTCCAAAGGAACACGGATCCATACAGCCAGCCATACGATAAAGCCCTCGTACTGTACTGTACTGTATGCCTTGAAGGGAAACCTTGAATCTTCCCTTTCTCTTTGAAATCCCACACGTACTCCATCCATGCCCTTCATTCAGAGTTTATAGCGGCGATGAAGAGTGAAGTCGGATGATTTGTACTTCAGCAGTGTGCCGGTGCCGTGCGGAAACCACCTGATCTACAAGCTCACAACGTGTCGCGCCGCGACACGTTGTGAGCTTGTAGATCGGCTATTTCCGGGCGAGTATAGCTAGGCTTATACGTGACATGATGTGCAGCAAACCGACCCTATCAGGCATTAGACACATGCCGTGTCTGTGTTAACCCGTTTAGGCCTTACGTCGACATTTTAAAAAATGTATTTTTTTCTGGAAAAACCTCATGTTTCTGTATCAGTGGTGCTCAATATTTCATGTCAAGGACCCCAAAAACTATATGTAATTGGCCGCCGACCCCCATCTGAAAATATGTTGTTCCAGGGACACCTCCAGAAGCAAAGATTTGAGTTGAAAACGTTTGCTCTGAAATAATATATTCAAAGATTTGCACCACATTTTCACTACTTTTCAAAAATAGCAGACCTATAAGCTCGTAGCGCGCCACTCGGTGGCGTGCTATGAGCTTGTAGATCTGCTATTTTTCAATAGCTAAAGTATAACATAATGCTTGAAACACCAAAAAGGGTTCCCGCCCAAAATGGGTTAAAGATATCAGTAGCAGAGCACATGCCATTATTACATTTGAACAATCCTCGTCTCCAACGGATACCGAATTGAAATCAAGCGAAGCCGACAGGACGCCGTGTGTTTGATTCGTCTTACCTTTAATCCCTTTCCTTATCTCGCCATCCCAGTGTGACGCTGTCTCAGAAAGGCCTTCAGCTCGAAACAAACGCGCCTTAACCCATTCTGGGCGGGAACCCCATTCGGTGTTTTAAAACATTATGTTGTGCTTTAGCTGTTGAAAAGAGTGTTTGAAAGAGTGCCGTGCTATGAGCTTGTAGATCTGCTATTTTTTGAAAAACCTTGGAAATTTGGCGCGAATCTTTGAATATATATTCTTTCAGAGCGAATGTTTTTAACTCAAATCTTTGCTTCTGGGGGGTGTCCCTGGAACAACATATTTTTGGGGTCCTTGACATGAACTATTGAGCACCACTGATATAGAAACGAGGTTTTTCAGAAAATCATCATGATGATTTAGAAGACATATTTTTAATTTTGACGTCAGGCCTAAATGGGTTAAAACATCCAAGGATCAAAAGGGGTCAGGATCCTGTTTGAAACCTGTTTTTGTTTTTTTACAAAGACATCCGCAGGCAACCACTTTGGTCCTGGCGACTAATTAAAGCCCTTTTCATTTCCGACGCCACAACAAAACAAAAAAAGTCCTTGAAATTGCTGCGGGGGGAATAAAGACATATAACACTGTGTATAAAAAGGTGTGATGAATAGAAAAGCTTTCAAAGTGTAAATTTGCAGTGTCGCTATGCGACGCCCGACAGCTGGAGCGCTGCCTGTGTGTGTGTGTGTGTGTGTGTGTGTGTGTGTGTGTGTGTGTGTGTGTGTGTGTGTGTGTGTGTGTGTGTGTGTGTGTGTGTGTGTGTGTGTGTGTGTGTGTGTGTGTGTGTGTGCTGCCTTGCAGGCTCGATGGCGTTCATTTGAACACATCTCGTTCCGAACGTCACTTCTCGGTAGATTCAACAGCCACTTTGTTCATCACTTGGCTCTTTGAACAGACCCCGAAGTGGCTTCTTCCCTTTCCTCTGTGTGCGCAGACGACGAGCGATTTAAGGCCGGCACATTCACGTCCAGGCAGCGCATTGTTTCCTTAATCCATTTTGGACTGGACCATAATTATGCAGATTCTACACAAATGCCTTCAACAATCATGACCGTTTTCTGAAAAAAAAAAACATGTTTCTATGTCGGTCGTTCTCAAAACATTTTCAAGAACCCCCAAAAATATATAGTAATTGTCCACCGACACCCATCTGAAAATATGTTGTTCCAGGGACCCCCCAAGAAGCAAAGATTTGAGTTAAAAACATTCACTTTGAAAGAATATATATATATATTCAAAGATGTGTGCCACGATTTTCACGATTTTTCAAAAATAGCAGAACTACAAGCTCGTAGCGCGGCACTCGGTGCCGCGCTATGAGCTTGTAGATCTGCTATTTTTCAATAGATAAAGTTTAACATAATCTAAATCCTTTAAAACACCAAAAGGGGTTCCCGTCCAGAATGGGTTAACATGTGTTTTCTCCCAATGAAACCGGCGTTCTGAGTGGCGCGGCCCGCGGTGATGAATGTGGAAGGTGATGGCGGCTGACAGGCGGAGTGGGCCCTTCGGCGAGATGACTCGGCGAAGCCACCACTCTCTTACCAAATGATGACATTTTGATTTTTGTATGCGCGCCTTTGCTTTTTAGTATGACAGGTGCGGGAATACGAGAATCGATAGCTCTCCCTTGTTCTCTCCACGCGTTCACTCTTATGTCCTCCACAACTTGCCTGGACCCTGTTCTTTCAATCATCTGCCCTTTCCAGTGATGTAAAAAGCTTTTCAATGTAATGAGTCCCCGAATGCAGGGATGGTCTTTTAGAGATGAGTCCGAGAGACATTTTATGAGTCCCACTTCAACGACGTTAGGGAGTCATATTTTTTGCCATTTTTACAAATTGCAGCATTTAACTCCCATTTCATTTTATATGGTTATAATGTGGTTATATTATTCATGTAGAAAACAGAAGAAAAAATGATTATTATTATAACTAAAGCTAGCAAAAATAAACTAGAATAAAAAAACAGTACAGTAGTGCAGCCCAGGGATGCAGAGGTTGTTGTTTTATTGCATCCCTTAACTATAAACTGCGTTTTGGGATGCAAAATGCACCCTATTTTAATCTCTGCCTTTCTCTTCCAATTCCTGCAACTGGACTCAAATCTTTTTTTCCTTTTTTTTAGAACGTATTTATTAATGTAGGGATGTCCCCATCATGTTTTGTTTTTCTCCCGATCCGATTCCGATCATTTGATTTTGAGACATACCGATACCGATCTTTCCCGATGCGATTATAACACTTAAAGCTGCTATAAGCAATAATATGCCAAAATATTAATGACCTTTTTATTTTGTACTTTTTTTGGTATTCAGACAGCCAGCAATGGGTAGAACGCTCCCAAAAAAATGTAGTCTTTGTGACACATCTAGGGGCCGCAATCTGCATTCAAAGATGTTCCTAGAAGCTTTGTCATTGGTCGAAAAAAACCTGGTCGCAGTGACTAACCAATCAGGAAGCAGACAGGCAAATCGACCAATGACAAAGCTTCTAGGAAAATCTTTGAATGCAGATTGCGGCCCCTAGATGTGTCACAGAGACTACATTTTTTGTGAGCGTTCTACCCATTGCTGGCCGTCTGAATACGAAAAAATAAAAAAATAAAAAGGTCATTACATTTTTGACATATTATTGCTTATAGCAGCTTTAATGCCATATCACAATAGCAAATATCCTAATGTATGTCACTCTAGTCTAGTCTGTTGTGTTGCCTTTCAATTATTCTTAAATATGTTTTTATCCCACGATTTTGTAACCCATTTTTCACCCCTGTGTCGATTATCTAATGTGATCCTGGGCTCTATACACACCCTCTGCCAACCTAGTCCCCATATATGGGGGACATGGGGAGAGCAACGGACTTGAACTCATGCTTCCTTCATGCCTGAGTGTCCAAGTTGCTCCTTTACACCTGACAGGAGGGAGTTTCCCTGGTTGGACGTAGCGCGTGGAAGGAACACGTTATTCCAACCAGTTCCTTTCCCCTCCATCAGGCGCCCCGGCTGGCCAGGGGGAGGCAGTTTAGAGACCAGGATTACTGCATGTTTTTTGTGAGGGTACCTACCCTAGGGGACACGGGGAGAACATGTGAGGGTACCTACCCTAAGGGACACGGGGAGAACATGTGAGGGTACCTACCCTAAGGGACACGGGGAGAACATGTGAGGGTACCTACCCTAGGGGACACGGGGAGAACATGTGAGGGTACCTACCCTAGGGGACACGGGGAGAACATGTGAGGGTACCTACCCTAGGGGACACGGGGAGAACATGTGAGGGTACCTACCCTAGGGGACACGGGGAGAACATGTGAGGGTACCTACCCTAAGGGACACGGGGAGAACATGTGAGGGTACCTACCCTAGGGGACACGGGGAGAACATGTGAGGGTACCTACCCTAAGGGACACGGGGAGAACATGTGAGGGTACCTACCCTAAGGGACACGGGGAGAACATGTGAGGGTACCTACCCTAGGGGACACGGGGAGAACATGCAAACTCCACACAGAAAGGCCCTTTCGCCAACCGCACCTCGGGTATGGGCACTGATGACGCGGAGGAGGGAACACGCCCCCAGCGCCCACAGCGTCCCGAGCGTGAATCGAACCCAGGACCTTCTAGCTGTGAGGCGACAGCACTACCAACTGTGCCACCGTGCCCACTGCAAACTTTCCATTTTCTCCGTCCTCTGTCCATCCATTCTATCATCCTCCTCTCTCTCTCCTTCTCCTCTGTCCATCCATTCTATCATCCTCCTCTCTCTCTCCTTCTCCTCTGTCCATCCATTCTATCATCCTCCTCTCTCTCCTCTCCCTCCTCTGTCCATCCATTCTATCATCCTCCTCTCTCTCTCCTTCTCCTCTGTCCATCCATTCTATCATCCTCCTCTCTCTCCTCTCCCTCCTCTGTCCATCCATTCTATCATCCTCCTCTCTCTCTCCCTCCTCTGTCCATCCATTCTATCATCCTCCTCTCTCTCCTTCCTCCTCTGTCCATCCATTCTATCATCCTCCTCTCTCTCTCCCTCCTCTGTCCATCCATTCTATCATCCTCCTCTCTCTCCTTCCTCCTCCCTCTCTCTCTCCCTCCTCTGTCCATCCATTCTATCATCCTCCTCTCTCTCCTTCCTCCTCTGTCCATCCATTCTATCATCCTCCTCTCTCTCTCCCTCCTCTGTCCATCCATTCTATCATCCTCCTCTCTCTCCTTCCTCCTCTGTCCATCCATTCTATCATCCTCCTCTCTCTCTCCCTCCTCTGTCCATCCATTCTATCATCCTCCTCTCTCTCCTTCCTCCTCTGTCCATCCATTCTATCATCCTCCTGTCTCTCTCCCTCCTCTGTCCATCCATTCTATCATCCTCCTCTCTCTCTCCCTCCTCTGTCCATCCATTCTATCATCCTCCTCCTCTCTCTCCCTCCTCTGTCCATCCATTCTATCATCCTCCTCTCTCTCTCCTTCTCCTCTGTCCATCCATTCTATCATCCTCCTCTCTCTCTCCCTCCTCTGTCCATCCATTCTATCATCCTCCTCCTCTCTCTCCCTCCTCTGTCCATCCATTCTATCATCCTCCTCTCTCTCTCCTTCTCCTCTGTCCATCCATTCTATCATCCTCCTCTCTCTCTCCCTCCTCTGTCCATCCATTCTATCATCCTCCTCCTCTCTCTCCCTCCTCTGTCCATCCATTCTATCATCCTCCTCTCTCTCTCCCTCCTCTGTCCATCCATTCTATCATCCTCCTCTCTCTCTCCCTCCTCTGTCCATCCATTCTATCATCCTCCTCTCTCTCCCTCCTCTGTCCATCCATTCTATCATCCTCCTCTCTCTCCTTCTCCTCTGTCCATCCATTCTATCATCCTCCTCTCTCCCTCCCTCCTCTGTCCATCCATTCTATCATCCTCCTCTCTCTCTCCCTCCTCTGTCCATCCATTCTATCATCCTCCTCTCTCTCTCTCTCCCTCCTCTGTCCATCCATTCTATCATCCTCCTCTCTCTCTCCCTCCTCTGTCCATCCATTCTATCCTCCTCCTCTCTCTCCCTCCCTCCTCTGTCCATCCATTCTATCATCCTCCTCTCTCTCCTTCCTCCTCTGTCCATCCATTCTATCATCCTCCTCTCTCTCTCCCTCCTCTGTCCATCCATTCTATCATCCTCCTCTCTCCTCTCCCTCCTCTGTCCATCCATTCTATCATCCTCCTCTCTCTCTCTCCCTCCTCTGTCCATCCATTCTATCATCCTCCTCTCTCTCTCCCTCCTCTGTCCATCCATTCTATCATCCTCCTCTCTCTCCTCTCTCTGTCCATCCATTCTATCATCCTCCTCTCTCTCCTCTCTCTGTCCATCCATTCTATCATCCTCCTCTCTCTCCTCTCTCTGTCCATCCATTCTATCATCCTCCTCTCTCTCCTCTCTCTGTCCATCCAGTCTATCATCCTCCTCTCTCTCCCTCCTCTGTCCATCCAGTCTATCATCCTCCTCTCTCTCCCTCCTCTGTCCATCCATTCTATCATCCTCCTCTCTCCCTCCCTCCTCTGTCCATCCATTCTATCATCCTCCTCTCTCTCTCCCTCCTCTGTCCATCCATTCTATCATCCTCCTCTCTCCCTCCCTCCTCTGTCCATCCATTCTATCATCCTCCTCTCTCTCTCCCTCCTCTGTCCATCCATTCTATCATCCTCCTCTCTCTCTCCCTCCTCTGTCCATCCATTCTATCATCCTCCTCTCTCTCTCCCTCCTCTGTCCATCTATTCTATCCTCCTCCTCTCTCTCTCCTCCCTCCTCTGTCCATCCATTCTATCATCCTCCTCTCTCCCTCCCTCCTCTGTCCATCCATTCTATCATCCTCCTCTCTCTCTCCCTCCTCTGTCCATCCATTCTATCATCCTCTCTCTCTCCCTCCCTCCTCTGTCCATCCATTCTATCATCCTCCTCTCTCCCTCCCTCCTCTGTCCATCCATTCTATCATCCTCCTCTCTCTCTCCCTCCTCTGTCCATCCATTCTATCATCCTCCTCTCTCTCTCCCTCCTCTGTCCATCCATTCTATCCTCCTCCTCTCTCTCTCCCTCCCTCCTCTGTCCATCCATTCTATCATCCTCCTCTCTCCCTCCCTCCTCTGTCCATCCATTCTATCATCCTCCTCTCTCTCTCCCTCCTCTGTCCATCTATTCTATCATCCTCCTCTCTCTCCCTCCTCTGTCCATCCATTCTATCATCCTCCTCTCTCTCCTTCTCCTCTGTCCATCCATTCTATCATCCTCCTCTCTCCCTCCCTCCTCTGTCCATCCATTCTATCATCCTCCTCTCTCTCTCCCTCCTCTGTCCATCCATTCTATCATCCTCCTCTCTCTCTCTCTCCCTCCTCTGTCCATCCATTCTATCATCCTCCTCTCTCTCTCCCTCCTCTGTCCATCCATTCTATCATCCTCCTCTCTCTCTCCCTCCTCTGTCCATCCATTCTATCATCCTCCTCTCTCTCTCCCTCCTCTGTCCATCCATTCTATCATCCTCCTCTCTCCCTCCCTCCTCTGTCCATCCATTCTATCATCCTCCTCTCTCTCTCCCTCCTCTGTCCATCCATTCTATCATCCTCCTCTCTCCCTCCCTCCTCTGTCCATCCATTCTATCATCCTCCTCTCTCTCTCCCTCCTCTGTCCATCCATTCTATCATCCTCCTCTCTCTCTCCCTCCTCTGTCCATCTATTCTATCCTCCTCCTCTCTCTCTCCTCCCTCCTCTGTCCATCCATTCTATCATCCTCCTCTCTCTCTCCCTCCTCTGTCCATCCATTCTATCATCCTCCTCTCTCTCTCCCTCCTCTGTCCATCCATTCTATCATCCTCCTCTCTCTCTCCCTCCTCTGTCCATCTATTCTATCCTCCTCCTCTCTCTCTCCTCCCTCCTCTGTCCATCCATTCTATCATCCTCCTCTCTCTCTCCCTCCTCTGTCCATCCATTCTATCATCCTCCTCTCTCTCTCCCTCCCTCCTCTGTCCATCCATTCTATCATCCTCCTCTCTCCCTCCCTCCTCTGTCCATCCATTCTATCATCCTCCTCTCTCCCTCTCTCCTCTGTCCATCCATTCTATCATCCTCCTCTCTCTCTCCTCCCTCCTCTGTCCATCCATTCTATCATCCTCCTCTCTCTCTCCCTCCTCTGTCCATCCATTCTATCATCCTCCTCTCTCTCCTTCCTCCTCTGTCCATCCATTCTATCATCCTCCTCTCTCTCTCTCCCTCCTCTGTCCATCCATTCTATCATCCTCCTCTCTCTCTCCTCCCTCCTCTGTCCATCCCTTCTATCGTCCTCCTCTCTCTCTCTCCCTCCTCTGTCCATCCATTCTATCATCCTCCTCTCTCTCTCTCCCTCCTCTGTCCATCCATTCTATCATCCTCCTCTCTCTCTCCTCCCTCCTCTGTCCATCCCTTCTATCGTCCTCCTCTCTCTCTCTCCCTCCTCTGTCCATCCATTCTATCCTCCTCCTCTCTCTCTCTCCCTCCTCTGTCCATCCATTCTATCATCCTCCTCTCTCTCCTCTCCCTCCTCTGTCCATCCATTCTATCATCCTCCTCTCTCTCTCCCTCCTCTGTCCATCCATTCTATCATCCTCCTCTCTCTCCTCTCCCTCCTCTGTCCATCCATTCTATCATCCTCCTGTCTCTCTCCCTCCTCTGTCCATCCATTCTATCATCCTCCTCTCTCTCTCTCCCTCCTCTGTCCATCCATTCTATCATCCTCCTCTCTCTCTCCTCCCTCCTCTGTCCATCCCTTCTATCGTCCTCCTCTCTCTCTCCCTCCTCTGTCCATCCATTCTATCCTCCTCCTCTCTCTCTCCCTCCTCTGTCCATCCATTCTATCCTCCTCCTCTCTCTCTCTCCCTCCTCTGTCCATCCATTCTATCATCCTCCTCTCTCTCTCCTCCCTCCTCTGTCCATCCCTTCTATCGTCCTCCTCTCTCTCTCTCCCTCCTCTGTCCATCCATTCTATCCTCCTCCTCTCTCTCTCTCCCTCCTCTGTCCATCCATTCTATCATCCTCCTCTCTCTCCTCTCCCTCCTCTGTCCATCCATTCTATCATCCTCCTCTCTCTCTCCCTCCTCTGTCCATCCATTCTATCATCCTCCTCTCTCTCCTCTCCCTCCTCTGTCCATCCATTCTATCATCCTCCTCTCTCTCTCCCTCCTCTGTCCATCCATTCTATCATCCTCCTCCTCTCTCTCCCTCCTCTGTCCATCCATTCTATCATCCTCCTCTCTCTCTCCTTCTCCTCTGTCCATCCATTCTATCATCCTCCTCTCTCTCTCCCTCCTCTGTCCATCCATTCTATCATCATCCTCCTCTCTCTCTCCCTCCTCTGTCCATCCATTCTATCATCCTCCTCTCTCTCTCCCTCCTCTGTCCATCCATTCTATCATCCTCCTCTCTCTCCTCTCCCTCCTCTGTCCATCCAATCTATCATCCTCCTCTCTCTCTCCCTCCTCTGTCCATCCATTCTATCATCCTCCTCTCTCTCTCCCTCCTCTGTCCATCCATTCTATCATCCTCCTCTCTCTCTCCCTCCTCTGTCCATCCATTCTATCATCCTCCTCTCTCTCTCCCTCCTCTGTCCATCCATTCTATCATCCTCCTCTCTCTCTCCCTCCTCTGTCCATCCATTCTATCATCCTCCTCTCTCTCCTCTCCCTCCTCTGTCCATCCATTCTATCATCCTCCTCTCTCTCTCCCTCCTCTGTCCATCCATTCTATCATCCTCCTCTCTCTCTCCCTCCTCTGTCCATCCATTCTATCATCCTCCTCTCTCTCTCCCTCCTCTGTCCATCCATTCTATCATCCTCCTCTCTCTCTCCCTCCTCTGTCCATCCATTCTATCATCCTCCTCTCTCTCCTCTCCCTCCTCTGTCCATCCATTCTATCATCCTCCTCTCTCTCTCCCTCCTCTGTCCATCCATTCTATCATCCTCCTCTCTCTCTCCCTCCTCTGTCCATCCATTCTATCATCCTCCTCTCTCTCTCCCTCCTCTGTCCATCCATTCTATCATCCTCCTCTCTCTCTCCCTCCTCTGTCCATCCATTCTATCATCCTCCTCTCTCTCTCCCTCCTCTGTCCATCCATTCTATCATCCTCCTCTCTCTCTCCCTCCTCTGTCCATCCATTCTATCATCCTCCTCTCTCTCCTCTCCCTCCTCTGTCCATCCATTCTATCATCCTCCTCTCTCTCCTCTCCCTCCTCTGTCCATCCATTCTATCATCCTCCTCTCTCTCTCCCTCCTCTGTCCATCCATTCTATCATCCTCCTCTCTCTCTCCCTCCTCTGTCCATCCATTCTATCATCCTCCTCTCTCTCCTCTCCCTCCTCTGTCCATCCATTCTATCATCCTCCTCTCTCTCCTCTCCCTCCTCTGTCCATCCATTCTATCATCCTCCTCTCTCTCTCCCTCCTCTGTCCATCCATTCTATCATCCTCCTCTCTCTCTCCCTCCTCTGTCCATCCATTCTATCATCCTCCTCTCTCTCCTCTCCCTCCTCTGTCCATCCATTCTATCATCCTCCTCTCTCTCTCCCTCCTCTGTCCATCCATTCTATCATCCTCCTCTCTCTCTCCCTCCTCTGTCCATCCATTCTATCATCCTCCTCTCTCTCTCCCTCCTCTGTCCATCCATTCTATCATCCTCCTCTCTCTCTCCCTCCTCTGTCCATCCATTCTATCATCCTCCTCTCTCTCTCCCTCCTCTGTCCATCCATTCTATCATCCTCCTCTCTCTCTCCCTCCTCTGTCCATCCATTCTATCATCCTCCTCTCTCTCTCCCTCCTCTGTCCATCCATTCTATCATCCTCCTCTCTCTCTCCCTCCTCTGTCCATCCATTCTATCATCCTCCTCTCTCTCTCCCTCCTCTGTCCATCCATTCTATCATCCTCCTCTCTCTCTCCCTCCTCTGTCCATCCATTCTATCATCCTCCTCTCTCTCTCCCTCCTCTGTCCATCCATTCTATCATCCTCCTCTCTCTCTCCCTCCTCTGTCCATCCATTCTATCAACCTCCTCTCTCTCTCCCTCCTCTGTCCATCCATTCTATCATCCTCCTCTCTCTCTCCCTCCTCTGTCCATCCATTCTATCATCCTCCTCTCTCTCTCCCTCCTCTGTCATCCATTCTATCATCCTCCTCTCTCTCATCTATCAACCTCCTCTCTCTCTCCCTCCTCTGTCCATCCATTCTATCATCCTCCTCTCTCTCTCCCTCCTCTGTCCATCCATTCTATCATCCTCCTCTCTCTCTCCCTCCTCTGTCCATCCATTCTATCATCCTCCTCTCTCTCTCCCTCCTCTGTCCATCCATTCTATCAGATATCTGTGGATGATTAACCCATTTAGGCCTGACGTCGAAATTTTAAAATAAAAGTCTTCTAAATCCTGACAGTTTTCTGAAATTAAATACATGTTTCTATATCAGTGGTGCTCAATATTTCAGGTCAAGGACCGCGCAAATAATCTGTGGGTTTGTTCCAGGGGACACCTCCCAGAAGCAAAGATTTGAATTAAAAAAACGTTTGCTCTGAAAGAATATAATATTCAAAGATTTGCACCACATTTTCAAGATTAAAAAATAAATAAATAGCAGATTTACAAGCTCGTAGCGCGGCACTCGGTGCCGCGCTATGAGCTTGTAGATCTGCTATTTTTCAATAGCTAAAGTACAACACCAAAAGGGGTCCACCGTCCTGAGTGTGCACTCGGTGCCGCGCTATGAGCGTGTAGATCTGCTATTTTTCAATAGCTAAAGTACAACACCAAAAGGGGTCCACCGTCCTGAGTGGGCTAATGATAATGGACTCTACGCTCCCTGGTGTGGGGAATTCTGCAATCAGCCAATCGGCACGGCACAATGCGCTGATGGCCCTAATTTCCACAGACTCGGGTCGAGTGGCCCTCAAGACCATCAGACCCTCAAGACCATCAGCCACAAGGAGAGAGAGACACACAAACAAACACCGCTGATGCTGAACCGGTGGCTGAATCTCTTTTAACCAATTCAGAACGGGAACCCCTTTTGGTGTTTTAAGCATTATGTTATATGTTATTTAACTGTTGAAAAATAGCAGATCTACAAGCTCATAGTGCGGCACCGAGTGCCGCGCTACGAGCTTGTAGATCTGCTATTTTTGAAAAATCGTGAAAATGTGGCTGAAATCGTTGAATATATATTGTTACAGAGCGAGTTTTTAACTCAAATCTTTGCTACTGGGAGGGTCCCGGCCTGGAACAACATATTTTCAGATGGGGGTCGGCGGCCAATGTCATATATTTGGGGTCCTTGACATGAATATGTTTGAGAACGAATGAAATAGAAACATGGGTTTTTCAGAAAACTGTCAGTATTTAGAAGATTTTTTTTTTAATTTCGACGTCAGGCCTAAATGGGTTAACCAATTCAGAACGGGAACCCCTTTTGGTGTTTCAAGCATTATGTTATACTTTAGCTGTTGAAAAATAGCAGATCTACAAGCGTGTAGGTCTGCTCTCAGCCAATTGATTGCCATGGCAACCCCACACCTGACAATAAGATTACTTAACCAGTCCACTTTTCACAGTCAGTCAGTTTGCCCTCTTCACACACAGGCAGATACAGAGATCTCCATACGGTAATGGGCACAAAAGGGACACAGACAGATAGTTAAAACAGGTGCTGTGACAACGGGTATTATTAGGTTCCCGAGTTGCATCGTTCTCAAGCAGGCCGGTGGCCGACGGGCGCGTACAGGTCCAGCTTTTGAAAAATCGTGGAAATGAGCGCAAATCTTTGAATATAATATTCTTTCAGAGCGAACGTTTTTAACTCAAATCTTTGCTTCTGCAGGGGGGTGCCTGGAACAACATATTTTCAGATGGGGGTCGACGGCCAATTACATATAATTTTTGGGGTCCTTGACATGAAATATTGAGACCCACTGATACAGAAACATGAGGTATGTTGACGTCAGGTCTAAATTAATTAAGCATCTTGGGTCGTATAACATCTGTGACGGCCAGCGCAACACGTGTTGGCCGTCGTCCGCTCTCTCTCCTCACTGCCTTCCCTGTTATCGTCCGCTCTCTCTCCTCACTGCCTTCCCTGTTATCGTCCGCTCTCTCTCCTCACTGCCTTCCCTGTTATTCTCCTATTGCATCTGATGAAGATGAAATCACCACGTGATGTGACGGGGTGCCGAGAAAAGGCCTCAATGATGGATAATATGAGATGGTATATAAATATGAGCCCCACTCTGTACAGCCCGTCTGTACACGGCTACACGCCACGCTGTACAGCCCTGTCAGCTCTCCTGGACAGAACTCTCTCTCTCTCTCTCTCACCCTCCTTATCTCGCCCTCGCTCACGTTTTTTTTTCTCTGTCATGCTCCTCTGCTGTCCCACTTCTTCTGTCTTTCACGCACGCACGCACGCACGCACGCACGCACGCACGCACGCTTACAGTACACACACACCATTGGCAGAGAGGCAGGGCGGTGTTGGACATCATGGGCAGAGAGGCAGGGCGGTGTTGGACATGGTGGGCCAGATGATGATGCCTCTGAACTGGCAGCTCATCAGAAGCATGAGCTCCAGCGTTGGAGCCAGTTCCAACATCCTTCCCAACACAAGAGGAGCCAACCGAACAGTTCCAACATCCTTCCCAACACAAGAGGAGCCAACCTAACAGCAGGATGAGATGAAGCCCCCCCCCCCCCCCCCCCCACACCAAACAGCAGGATGAGATGAAGCCCCCCCCCCCCCCCCCCCCTCCCCCCCACCAAACAGCAGGATGAGATGAAGCCCCCCCCCCCCCCCCTCCCCACCACAAACAGCAGGATGAGCTGAACAAACACCATCTCTGGCTTCTACATCAATGACTCCCAACCTGTGGGCCACTGGTGGGCCGTGAGTGACTCTGTGTGGATATTGCAAGTGGGCCCCCGAATGTTTAGGAAAACCCTAGGATTTTATTGATTACTAGGGATTATACCACAGGTCGTTTCGAGGAAGCAATCTGATTGGTTGAAACAGCCTTCTAGCCGTGGGTTAAACCAGCACCATTCACCACCTAATCAAAACAAATAATTCAGCTGCTCTGTTCTCCCAGAGCGCTAGCAAACTCGGTGGCTAGGCTAGCCACTTTCTTGGGACATTTGTGGTCGTAGACTCGTAGTGACTACATCTGTAACATCGGTAACTGTTGTATAATTATTCAGTGATGCTTGCGGAACTCGACTTCGTCTCGTTCCTTACAGCATCACTGTCGTGGCAATAATCACGTTAACCCACACCCTCTCATGTAATATTGCTTAATTGGGACTGCCAAGCGGCCCTCACACCTATAGGTCACATACAGCCCCCAGACCAATATGTCTGATTCATAATGTGACTGTTTTGCCACTGAGACCAATATGTCTGATTCATAATGTGACTGTTTTGCCACTGAGTGTGCTTCTGCCCCTATACTTGCCTTGCTCTTATTGCCCCCTCAGCCAATCTCCTACTCTCCTTCTACCTGAGGCCAAGAGTCGGATTGCCCTGAGTGCAGTCACCTGTGAGGACCAGCTGAGTGCAGTCACCTGTGAGGACCAGCTGAGTGCAGTTACCTGTGAGGACCAGCTGAGTGCAGTTACCTGTGAGGACCAGCTGAGTGCAGTTACCTGTGAGGACCAGCTGAGTGCAGTTACCTGTGAGGACCAGCTGAGTGCAGTCACCTGTGAGGACCAGCTGAGTGCAGTTACCTGTGAGGACCAGCTGAGTGCAGTTACCTGTGAGGACCAGCTGAGTGCAGTTACCTGTGAGGACCAGCTGAGTGCAGTTACCTGTGAGGACCAGCTGAGTGCAGTCACCTGTGAGGACCAGCTGAGTGCAGTTACCTGTGAGGACCAGCTGAGTGCAGTTACCTGTGAGGACCAGCTGAGTGCAGTTACCTGTGAGGACCAGCTGAGTGCAGTTACCTGTGAGGACCAGCTGAGTGCAGTTACCTGTGAGGACCAGCTGAGTGCAGTTACCTGTGAGGACCAGCTGAGTGCAGTCACCTGTGAGGACCAGCTGAGTGCAGTCACCTGTGAGGACCAGCTGAGTGCAGTTACCTGTGAGGACCAGCTGAGTGCAGTCACCTGTGAGGACCAGCTGAGTGCAGTCACCTGTGAGGACCAGCTGAGTGCAGTCACCTGTGAGGACCAGCTGAGTGCAGTCACCTGTGAGGACCAGCTGAGTGCAGTTACCTGTGAGGACCAGCTGAGTGCAGTTACCTGTGAGGACCAGCTGAGTGCAGTTACCTGTGAGGACCAGCTGAGTGCAGTTACCTGTGAGGACCAGCTGAGTGCAGTTACCTGTGAGGACCAGCTGAGTGCAGTTACCTGTGAGGACCAGCTGAGTGCAGTTACCTGTGAGGACCAGCTGAGTGCAGTTACCTGTGAGGACCAGCTGAGTGCAGTTACCTGTGAGGACCAGCTGAGTGCAGTTACCTGTGAGGACCAGCTGAGTGCAGTCACCTGTGAGGACCAGCTGAGTGCAGTTACCTGTGAGGACCAGCTGAGTGCAGTTACCTGTGAGGACCAGCTGAGTGCAGTTACCTGTGAGGACCAGCTGAGTGCAGTTACCTGTGAGGACCAGCTGAGTGCAGTTACCTGTGAGGACCAGCTGAGTGCAGTTACCTGTGAGGACCAGCTGAGTGCAGTTACCTGTGAGGACCAGCTCACAGAGTTGTGCTTCACAGCTGACCAGAGTTGTTGACCAGAGTTGTGCTTCACAGCTCCCCCAGCAGCACCAGGCCATGGCCTGGTGCTGCTGAGGAGCACAGCTGTCCCTGTAGTCCTAGGCTTGCGTTACCAGACTGTTGCCTCTCGCAATTTCCAAATGCTTCCGTCATACAGTCTGGAGCAACAGAAGAGCTGTCATGAGTCAAATATAAAGCGGAAGTGGAGCCTCCTCCCCAGTACCATTTCGTCTTTACAGTTGCGCACATTTATCCTTAATATAAATAAAAAATAAGCTCTAAAGAATATTTTAAAATATATTTTCGTGAACGGAAATACCAGCTTCCTTACTCGGATTTCGGGAGCTGTAGTTCCAGACTATAGCATTCGGAGATTGTGGAATAGTTGTCTGTCTAGTCTGGCACAGAGTGCCGCACTACGAGCTTGTAGATCTGCTATCTTTCAACATCTAAAGTAATGCTTAAAACACCCAAAGGGGTTCCCTTCTCACCTCGAATGAGTTAAAGGTGGTAGGGTGCAGGTTGGACCGTACTCCGTACACGCACTAGGTTTAATGACCTAATAAGTCATTAAAGGCTCGTTGTGGCAGGAACCGCATCACAGAACACAGATGGTGGTGTCGCCGGGGAACAGTGTTCCTCCCTGCAGTTTTATGTTTTAATCTGCCCGGAAACCAATTATGACTGACACATTTAATATTAGGGAGATTGAAGCTCCGGCTAGTCACGATTTAGCTGCTCACAGTGGCATCTCTTTGACGGGTGCTCATTTGTCAAGCCCCCCTCTACCCCCCCCCCCCCCGCACAATAGCACAACATTTCGGGGGATCAGTATATTATGTCGCTTAAACCATTTAGACCGGAGGACGATTCTACAAAATGTCTTCTACATCCTGACAGTTTCTATGTCAGTTGTGCTCAACGTTTTCCTTGTCAAGGACCCCCAGAATTATCTGTATTTGGCCACGGACCCCCCCCCCCCCATCTGAAAATATGTTGTTCCAGGAACCTCTCAGAAGCAAAGCTTTGAGTTAAAACGTTTGCGATGAAAGAATATATATATATTCAAAGATGTGCGTCACATTAAAAAAAAAACAGATCTACAAGCTCGTAGAGCGGCAATCGGGGCCCCGCTATGAGCTTGTAGATCTGCTATTTTTCAACAGCTAAAGTGTGACATGATGCTTAAAAGCACCAAAAGGGGTTCCCGGCTCCCGCCCAGAATGGGTTAACCCATTTTGGGCGGGAACACCTTTTGGTGTTTAGCTATTGAAAAATAGCAGATCTACAAGCTCACAAGCTACGAGCTTGTAGGTCTGCTATTTTTGAAAAATCGAAGAACGACTGACATAGAAACATAGCTTTTTTCGAAAACTGTCAGGATGTAGAAGACATTTTTAGAATCTGATCTCAGGTCAAAATGGGTTAATGGCTGTCTTCTGCTCGGCAAGACGCGTCATTAAAATGATCTGACGGAGGAATGTGGCACGTTGTGTAATGGTATGCAGGAACGTTCTGTGTTTCTGTTCGGTCAACAAAACAAATTAACTCCAATGTTTATGTCAGCAGTTTGCGTACTTGCAAAAAATACTGTATCTGCAACAAAAAAAAAAGATATCTGCAAGTATGAACCTATCATCATTCGTCGCTGTCACGCAGAAACCATGTGTTGTGTGTCCTGTAACCGTGTTCCTGTTTTTATTTACCCATTTGGGCCTGACGTCGAAATGAAAACAATGTCTTCTAAATCCTAAAGGTTTTCTGAAAACCCTATGTTTCTATATCAGTGGTGCTCAATATAACCCTATGTTTCTGTATCAGTGGTGCTGAATATAACCCTATGTTTCTATATCAGTGGTGCTCAATATAACCCTATGTTTCTATATCAGTGGTGCTCAATATAACACTATGTTTCTGTATCAGTGGTGCTCAATATAACCCTATGTTTCTGTATCAGTGGTGCTCAATATAACCCTATGTTTCTATATCAGTGGTGCTCAATATAACCCTATGTTTCTGTATCAGTGGTGCTCAATATAACCCTATGTTTCTGTATCAGTGGTGCTCAATATAACCCTATGTTTCTGTATCAGTGGTGCTCAATATTTCATGTCAAGGATCCCCAGAATTATCTGTATTTGGCTGCGGACCCCCCCATCTCAACATATGTAGTTCCAGGGACCTTCCAGAAGCAAAGATTTGAGTTAAAAATGTTCGCTCTGAAAGAATATATATTCTGTGGAGTTTGGTTTCGAGTTGCCCAAAATGCAAGTGCACCCATACGTATGAGTGAGGAGTCTGCTATAAACACAACACGAGATGTATAGCTAGATAGCTATAAACACAACACGAGATGTATAGCTAGATAGCTATAAACACAACACGAGATGTATAGCTAGATAGCTATAAACACAACACAAGATGTATAGCTAGATAGCTATAAACACAACACGAGATATATAGCTAGATAGCTATAAACACAACACGAGATGTATAGCTAGATAGCTATAAACACAACACGAGATGTATAGCTAGATAGCTATAAACACAACACAAGATGTATAGCTAGATAGCTATAAACACAACACGAGATATATAGCTAGATAGCTATAAACACAACACAAGATATATAGCTAGATAGCTATAAACACAACACAAGATATATAGCTAGATAGCTATAAACACAACACAAGATATATAGCTAGATAGCTATAAACACAACACAAGATGTATAGCTAGATAGCTATAAACACAACACAAGATATATAGCTAGATAGCTATAAACACAACACAAGATATATAGCTAGATAGCTATAAACACAACACAAGATGTATAGCTAGATAGCTATAAACACAACACGAGATGTATAGCTAGATAGCTATAAACGCAAGACAAGATGTATAGCTAGATAGCTATAAACACAACACGAGATGTATAGCTAGATAGCTATAAACACAACACGAGATGTATAGCTAGATAGCTATAAACACAAGATCTTGTAGCTAATTGTCTCCACCAGGCCGAAGGCATGGGGAGAGAGTATGTTTTGCACTCCGTCCGTCCGTCCGTCCGTCCGTCCGAAATTGCGCACGCACATTCCCACTAGGCCGAGGAAGAAATGCCACGTGAACATTTTCAACTCAGCCTCATGGTGGCGCTATAACTGGCCGAAAAGTGTTTTTACCTCCAACTGCACGGATTTGTGGATAACTTTGTATGCCAACTCCCTAGAGGCCAAGGAAAAACCTTTGCCTGGAATTTTTCACATCTGCTCTTTATAGCGCCACCAGTAGGCCGACATATGTAAAACACATTTTCTAATATGACTCCTTCAGATGTTATCCAAATTTCACAAAATTTCAACATTCCGACATTTCAAATCGGTACACATGCTCTCCATAGTCATGTGATCAAGACGGGTTTGTTTGATTTCTCATAATCCACCTTCATTGCCTACGATTGGCTTCTAAACTTTTCGGGAGTAGCCCGCTTTGTACCCATTTTGTACAAATCGCCACAACTACTCAACGCAGCGTCCGATTGCGGTGAAACTGTGCATGCATATTCCCACTAGGCTGAGGAAGAAATGCCACTTGACAGTTTTCTAATCAGCCTCATGGTGGCGCTACAACACACACACACACACACACACACACACACACACACACACACACACACCCCCCCCCCCCCCCCCCCCCCTAAACATTTTGCCAAACATCACACACACACTCCTATCCTCCTGGTGGAGACCTTTGCCCAGAAGGGCACTTTTTCTAGTTTTCACTGATTTGCTCTCACTCTTGTATACGACAAAGTATGGCATTCATTTACGAGGAAAAATATATATAATAAAGAAAAAATAACATAACAATAATATGGAGATACAAAGGGTTCTTCTGCCTGACGACAATGCCACGCAAACTTGGCATTGGCAAGAAGACATAACGGAGCACTAGACTACAGAGAATCTGACAGGGGATATTCATATTACAGAACCTTCAAAGGTTTCATGGCCAACTCCCGTTCTTCCCTCCTCTGACAGAGCGATACACACACACACACACACACACACACACACACACACACACACACACACACACACACACACACACACACACACACACACACACACACACACACACACACACACACACACACACACACACACACACACACACACACACACACACACACCTCCTCTGACAGAGCGATACAGACACACACACACTCTTCCCTCCTCTGACAGAGCGATACAGACACACACACACTCTTCCCTCCTCTGACAGAGCGATAGACACACACACACATTCTTCCCTCCTCTGACAGAGCGATACAGACACACAGACACACACACACTCTTCCCTCCTCTGACAGAGCGATACACACACACACACACACACCCATTCTTCCCTCCTCTGACAGGGCGATACACACACACACACACACACATTCTTCCCTCCTCTGACAGAGCGGCACACACACACACACTTCCTCCTCTGACAGAGCGATACAGACACACACACACACACACACATTCTTCCCTCCTCTGACAGAGCGACACACACACACACACACACACACACACACACACACACACACACACCCCCATTCTTCCCTCCTCTGACAGAGCGATACAGACGCCGCAAATGACTGAGATTAATAGCAAAGCATGGCAGACTTCAAAGGTCTTCTCAGTGTGTGCACGCACGCACGCACACCTTTGAACATTCATTGTGAACAGGCTAGACAATTGAAGTCACACAATCTCACGCGCACGCACGCACACACACACACGCACACACACACACACACACACGCACACGCACACGCGCACACGCACGCACACGCACACGCACACGCACACGCACACTCCTTTGAACATTCATTGTGAACAGGCGAGACCATTGAAGTCACACAATCTCACGCGTGTGCGCACACACGCACGCACGCACGCACACACACAGTAATTGCCTGGAGTTTTTCTTTTTGTGCACCAGAAAACAGGGATTCAATTTCCAATGGTTATGCACTGCATGGTCAGTATAAACATAGACATATATACATAGACGCCTCATTTGCCGCTGCAGTTCATTGGAGCGACGTGTATCCCAATGAAGGCGGAAGTGCAGTGCTGAAGGCTTTTTTTTTTTTTAACAAATCTTTATAACAGTCATGACAATATACATTACAAAACAAGACAAACAAACAAACACAAACAACAAAGTTATTAACAATACAACATCAGAGCCAGGGGGGATTAGATTACTAACAGAAAACATTAAAGAGTGAACACAAAGCAACAGTTCTCCGCAGCTTTCTTATTTAGAAGTGCTGAAGGCATTTTGCTGAAGGCGACTGTGTCGCTGCCCGAGTGACGTCACTCATGTGAATCCTCCATGTCTCTCGCTGTCACTCAAGTGACTACTGGCCAATCACAGCGCGTCTTTTCCGGGACTTATGTTACGCACGCGGAAGCTTGACAAGCTTCCGCTTTGCTTCCGCTATTCTTCGCAAGGAATGTCGGGAAAATAGTGCCTTCAATTTTGACACACGCCTCAGAGCCGGAAGGGGCGTCTATGTATATATGTCTATGAGTATAAATCCCATCTGTGTGTCTGTCTGTGACTGGTTCAGTCATCTATGACAGGGGTTCTCAACCCGTGGGTCGCGACCCGTCGGGGGGGTCGCCAAATTATTTTAGGGGGTCCCCAAATTATTAAAAAAAAAAAAAAAAAAAAAAGATTTTGTTTTAAATTTTATTTTCACGATTTTTCAAAAATAGCAGACCTACAAGCTCATAGCGCGCCACTCGGTGGCGCGCTATGAGCTTGTAGATCTGCTATTTTTCAATAGCTAAATTATAACAATGCTTAAAACACCAAAAGGGGTTCCCGCCCAAAATGGTTTAAGGTTATTGTAGCAGTCAATTTATATTGGGGGTCGGGAGGGGGCGGGGCGGGGGTCCCGAGACCTTGCCAAAGCATTTCCGGGGGTCCCCGGCCAAAAACGTTGAGAACCCCTGATCTATGATGACTCCACCTAACCTGACTCCGCCAGATGGGGCAGCAGAGAGTACTGGTTCAGTCATCTATGAGGACTCCACCTAACCTGACTCCGCCAGATGGGGCAGCAGAGAGTACTGGTTCAGTCATCTATGAGGACTCCACCTAACCTGACTCCGCCAGATGGGGCAGCAGAGAGTACACCGGGTTCCTCTCTGCTGCCCCAGTCAGGTTAGACTCGAACCGTCCGCGGAATGAAAAAACCCTCCCTCCGAAAAGCGTGCCTACACGAGAAGTGGTGCACGCGGACAATCACCACCCACGCCACCAGCGTTGTTTCCGTCGACTGAAACGAAGACGAAAAATGTCCGTCGACTACCTTTTTCCACCGACGAAAACTAAATGGAAACTAAATTAAACCTAAGCTATGATGACTAAAACTAACGATGACTAATACTGACGATTATGTCAACAAATAAAAACTAAATGTTAGGAAGGGACTAGTGGACAAGAGATCCAGTATAAGTCATTTTACACTTGGTTGCATGCTGAAAATAGCAGATCTACAAGCTCGTATAGCTTGTAGATCAGCTATTTTCAGCAAGTGTAAAAATAGTCATTACGACGGCATCAAGGCCTGCCAAAATAAATTGTAGTCGACTAAATCACCTGTAGATTTAGTCGACTAAAATCTCATGAGATTTAGACCCCGTTTAGACAGAGACGATCCGCAGTCAAACCGCATCACTTTGTAATCGTTTTGCCCTTTCATCTACACTCTGCCGACCAGAACGGTGAATGAATCCGTTCATTTTTGAAACCGGGTCCCAGAGTGGATAAATATGAAAGTTTGAAACCGCAACTTTTGCGCCACTGTGTAGGAAAGTCCCGTTGGGGAAACATCAGGATATGTCCATGAATACAAAGCAAATAAACAAAAAAGAGAAAAAAAAGGAAAAAAGGTCGCCCCACCAACTTCAAATTCGACACACGCGTTCCACACCACCACAGGGGGGTGCAGTGCCCGCCACATTCGACACAGTGCAGTTCCCACACGGACACAGTGCCTGCACGGGCACTGTCCCCTAGTAACATAAATGCACCATGCACGTCTCTGATCACACACATTCGGGTCGAAAAATGATGATGATAGCTTCCCTGTAGCTAGTTCACACTTCCTCATGTGGATTTACCTTACCTTGCGTGGTCACCGTACACCACTGCCTTCTCAAACAGTTCAAAAGAATCTCAATGAAAAATACAAATTTGAACAAAATAAAAGAGATTCCATGAATTAGAAAACCAATGTTTAAGAACTGGTGAAAATAGCTGATCTACCACCTCCTAAATCCTAACACGTCACATTAGCGACATGTTAGGAGCTTGTAGATCTGCTATTTTTACAATTTTTCTAATTTCTCCTTTGGGTCTCGAGCTAAATGTTTTGGGAGCGCACGTGCACGCACCACGCACACGCGCGCACACACACAGCACACACACACCTTTTTTTTTTCTCGATTATAGGAGTGGGATATGGGGTGTGCTGTGACCACCACCAGACGTGTCACATCACATCGCATCAGAGAAACGTCTTTTGAACAGCGAACGAACGAATCCTTGGGTGGAGCTGAAATTGGGTTCCGTCTCCAGCTGATTTGTTTGGCCTACGGCATCGAACTACTTTCATCTAGAGAAACTCCCAATTACTGATTGACTGAAACCCTCGAGCCCGCTTCCAAACCCCACTATGGCGGCTCACTCTTTTTCACTATATGAACCTCCAACTCAGGCCTTTAGCAAGAGTGATTAAACCATTTTGACCTGAGATCAGATTCTAAAAATGCCTGTTTGAAAATGACAGTTTTCTGAAAAAGCTATGTTTCTATGTCAGTCGTTCTTCGATTTTTCTAAAATAGCAGACCTACAAGCTCGTAGCGCGCCACTCGGTGGCGCGCTATGAGCTTGTAGGTCTGCTAAAGCATAACATAATGCTAACACCAAAAGGGGTTCCCGCCAAAAATTAAACCCAATTAGACCTAAAGAAAACCTAAAAAACAAAAGTCTTCTAAATCAGTTTTCTGAAAAACCTATCTTTCTATATCATGCGGTTCTCAAACTATTCATGTCAAGGACCACAAAAATGATATGTATTTGGCCACCGACCCCCATCTGAAAATATGTTGTTCCAGGAACCCCCCCAGAAGCAAAGATTTGAGTTAAAAAACGTTCGCTCTGAAAGAATATACATTCAAAGATCCGCGCCCACATTTTCAAGATCTTTCAAAAATAGCAGAACTACAAGCTTGTAGCGCGGCACTCGGTGCCGCGCTATAACATAATGCTTAAAACACCAAAAGGGTTTCACCGTCCAGAATGGATTAAGTGATGTTGTTTACCAGAAAAAATGACTGTGAGAACATTTGAAAACCTCCAAGATCCATAGAGATATTCTATCCATGAATCCTATGGGGGTCAATGATAGCCTGGCTAATAAGCCAGACTCAAATCACACGTCGTGTGGTATTTGAGTCTGGAGATGCTGTGTATGGATCTTGTTTCCCGGGGGGCGGGTTCAAACATTTTCTATTTGACGCAATTGGTCAGAGCTACTGTCAGTCAAAGGTCTCAAGCATTGAACGTCACTGTACCAAAGCCCGCCCATATTGCATTCCGTGCCCCGATTGGCCACACCAGTTCTCTGGTGTAGGAAATGGGCGTACAATATTGAGCCTCTCCAGACCGTAATCCGCCGGCAGGCAATTTTTTTTTTGCCAGCGGCTGATTCGGTCTGGCTTATTAGCCAGGCTAGGTGAATGAAGCATTTATTCCAGTGGTTCTTATTGCGTGAGCAAACTGCAAGCCTGTGCAAACGTTGGGGTTGGGGTGATGTTGCAGGCAAAGCCATGGAAGCATCAAACAATTAATCTAGATTAGAGCCTGATCGATATAACAGTCTGGCCGATACAGTGGCCTAGATATGGGACATTTCTTGACTTTGGTACTGTATGGGCAATCATGCGGCTGCTTTTTAACCACTTTAGAGCTGACGTCGAAATTAAAAAAATGTCTTCTAAATTCTGACAGTTTTCTGAAATACCTCAGGTTTCTGTATCAGTGGTGCACAATATTTCATGTCAAGGTCCCCAAAAATGCAATTGGCCTCCGACCCCCATCTGAAAATATGTTGTTCCAGGGACCCCCTCAGAAGCAAAGATTTGAGTTAAAAACGTTCGCTCTGAAAGAATATATATTCAAAGATTTGCACCACATTTTCACAATTTTTCAAAAATAGCAGATCTACAAGCTCATAGCGTGGCACTCGGTGCCGCGCTATGAGCTTGTAGATCTGCTATTTTCAATAGCTAAATTATAACAATGTTTAAAACACCAAAAGGGGTTCCCGTCCAGAATGGGTTAACCACTTTCAACCCGGTGCCTCTATTTCGGGTATATGTCATACTAGTGTCCATAGAATCGATTGACAGCACTATCATTAGTTTTGTGTAGAAATAATCTTTTTGTTTGTTTATTTTATTTAAACATTATCTTTTCTATTTATTTTTCGGCTAATGTTCCCTCTCAGAATAGGGATTCTAGGGTTCAGGTGGTTGATGTACAAGTGATTCAAGTGCTACAACACATTTAGACCTGAGGCAGATTCTTAAAAAAATATGAAAAACCTATGTTTCTACTGTAGGTCAGCGGTGCTGAACCTTTTTCATGTCAAGGACCCCCAAAATGACCTGTATTTCGGATGTCTTGTTCATCGCCTTTGTACAAATTAGAAGCCGGCTCTAGGAGTGACCCGGAGGGAGGGGAGGGCAGTAAGAATTAAAATTGTGGCGGCTGAGAGGGGGGTTTGCGGACCCCCCATCTGAAAATATGTTGTTCCAGGGATCCCCCAAAAGAAAAGATTGGAGTTAAAAGAATATAGATTTGCGCCACATTTTCACGAGCTTTGTAGATTAAGGAGAATTCCATGCTAGAAGGCTTTCTTACCTTTATTTGTAGTTGTTACGTCCCCACCAAAGAGGTCCAGGTGTTATTTTGTGCAAAAGCGCATTATTGGCTATTTCCCCTACCATAAGCCTTCAATAAATTGCATTGCATTGGATTGAATGGGGCTATGGGGTGTTGTGCTAATTCGCTTATTTCCATCGCTCAAAAATATTTTTTTTGTAAATATCCTCTCTTCATAATGTAAATAGTATCCCAGACGGCACACTTTACTACTTATTTCGATGGAAATAAGCGAATTAGCACAAAAACCCAACCCCCATTGAGGGCTTATATTACGGGAAATAACCAATAATGCACTTTTGCACAAAATAACACCTGGACCTCTTTGGTGGGGACGTAACAACTACAAATAACACCTGGACCTCTTTGGTGGGGGCGTAACAACTACAAATAACACCTGGACCTCTTTGGTGGGGACGTAACAACTACAAATAACACCTGGACCTCTTTGGTGGGGACGTAACAACTACAAATAACACCTGGACCTCTTTGGTGGGGACGTAACAACTACAAATAACACCTGGACCTCTTTGGTGGGAACGCAACAACTACAAATAACACCTGGACCTCTTTGGTGGGGACGTAAAAACTACAAATAACACCTGGACCTCTTTGGTGGGGACGTAACAACTACAACAGCGGCAGCGGCAGCCGTGGCCGAACGGATAGCGGAACGGTCTTGATACCGGGAGGTCGCCAGTTCGAATCAGCGGTCCGACACGTTAAAATTACCACCGCTGAAGTGCCCTTGAACAAGGCATTGAACCACTACGATGAAATGTGTTCTATGAGCAGGGCCTGGCTGGAAACAAGTTCTTGAGCTTAGCCCAGATACCCTGGGTAAATATAGTAATCATTTCATTTCATTTCACAAATAACACCTGGACCTCTTTGGTGGGGACGTAACAACTACAAATAAAGGTAAGAAAGCCTTCTAGCATGGAATTCTCCTTTAACATTTTGCGTTAGGTGGTTTCTTCTCGACAGCAGAGATATATGGAACAGCATAATCGATCATCATGTTTTTGTTTTATAAAAGTTATCTTGATCAATGAATGATCTCGTCGGCTGCATCGGCTCATTATCTTGATCTGGATCAATGAATGATCTCGTCGGCTGCATCGGCTCATCCTCTCATTCCTCCTGGCATTTTCTGCAGGGTGTTTTGGGGGTTCATGGTTTCCTGCTGTGCTCTTTGTTTGAGGTGCCATTTGTCAGAATCAACTTAACTGTCAAGTGAGATGAATGAGAGAGACAACAGAGCACCAAGTACAAGGACAACACCGGCATGCAAAGGGAAGGTGCAAAGACAGACAGCGGTGTGCATTACAGATAAAAGACAGACAGACAGCGGTGTGCATTACAGATAAAAGACAGACAGACAGCGGTGTGCATTACAGATAAAAGACAGACAGACAGCGGTGTGCATTACAGATAAAAGACAGACAGACAGCGGTGTGCATTACAGATAAAAGACAGACAGACAGCGGTGTGCATTACAGATAAAAGACAGACAGACAGCGGTGTGCATTACAGATAAAAGACAGACAGACAGCGGTGTGCATTACAGATAAAAGACAGATAGACAGCGGTGTGCATTACAGATAAAAGACAGATAGACAGCGGTGTGCATTACAGATAAAAGACAGATAGACAGCGGTGTGCATTACAGATAAAAGATAGACAGACAGCGGTGTGCATTACAGATAAAAGACAGATAGACAGCGGTGTGCATTACAGATAAAAGACAGATAGACAGCGGTGTGCATTACAGATAAGACAGATAGACAGCGGTGTGCATTACAGATAAAAGACAGATAGACAGCGGTGTGCATTACAGATAAAAGATAGACAGACAGCGGTGTGCATTACAGATAAAAGATAGACAGCGGTGTGCATTACAGATAAAAGACAGATAGACAGCGGTGTGCATTACAGATAAAAGACAGATAGACAGCGGTGTGCATTACAGATAAAAGACAGATAGACAGCGGTGTGCATTACAGATAAAAGACAGATAGACAGCGGTGTGCATTACAGATAAAAGATAGAGATTGGAAGGATGTGAACAACAGTGACTATTTGATGTACTTTACAACCAAATAGGATCAGAGCTTCAGGCGATATGGCAATAGGATATATTATGATAATATTACTGTTGGATGTATTTCTGCAATTTTCTGCTGTTGTCTATGCTCTGCCGAGCGGTCCTTAGAATGAAATAAAGATGTTAAAACACGATGCTAGGCTGTTTCGTTCACACTACCTGGCGATATTCAAAGTGTAATACGATCATTTGCGACATGTTGTGAGTTTGTAGTTCAACTACAGTATTTTCTAAAGGTGTGGCGCATATTCTTAGTACTTGTATTTGGTACATTAAGTATATTGATGCCAATACATTTGTACTTATGGGGCTCCCTTTTCGTCACCGCTAAACCCCTTATCCCTAAACTATTACTATTTTGAAAAACATTTTTGAATACCGGTAGTTCAACTTACTAGCCAATCTACATTGACACGTTGTGAGCTTGTATAGACTGGCCATTTTAACTATTCAAAGATGTTTTGCAAAATAATAAAAATCACACCCGTGTGAACTGAGTGGTGTAAGGTCTTATATAGCCTGTCTGACGTAATGAAATCACACCCGGGTGAACAGGGTGAACATAGCAACCATGCTCATTTTTTCTGCACAGACTAACAAAGCCAGTTGTAGGAGTGGTTTACACCACTCAAAAATCATGTCTGACGTAATGAAATCACACCCGGGTGAACAGGGTGAACATAGCAACCATGCTCATTTTTTCTGCACAGACTAACAAAGCCAGTTGTAGGAGTGGTTTACACCACTCAAAAATCATGTCTGACGTAATGAAATCACACCCGGGTGAACAGGGTGAACATAGCAACCATGCTCATTTTTTCTGCACTAACAAAGCCAGTTGTAGGAGTGGTTTACACCACTCAAAAAAGGGCAAAGAAGTTTAGGGATAAGGGATTTAGCGGTGACGAAAATGGAGCCCTTAGTCAACAAAAAATGTAATATGCCTTTAATTGTACACTTGTACAGTAGATAGAGGCTTTTTTTGTATTAACGTGGTATTGCTACTTTTACTAAAGTAAAATAAGACCTAATTTTTTTCTCACAAGAGGGTGGTTATGATCTCTGTGTCCTCCTCACCTTCTTGGTGGGTGAGGGTGGTTATGATCTCTGTGTCCTCCTCACCTTCTTGGTGGGTGAGGGTGGTTATGATCTCTGTGTCCTCCTCACCTTCTTGGTGGGTGAGGGTGGTTATGATCTCTGTGTCCTCCTCACCTTCTTGGTGGGTGAGGGTGGTTATGATCTCCGTGTCCTCCTCACCTTCTCGGCCGGAGCTCAGACTCTTCCAGACTTCAGATGAAGATCATTACTCTGGCTGTGTACTGTGTGCACTTTGGACTGACTTGCAAATGGGCTCTAACTGCCTCCCTGCAGGTCCTGCCACAGATGATTATCCTTGTGACGATTAAAGCACTGAGTAATGCCCCCCCCCCTCCCCCGCAGGGGCCCCACATGGGTTCTCCATCAATGCCACTGCCACTTGACCCCCCCCCCCCCCCCCCCCCACCCCCCACTTGTTAGCCCAATCAGGTCCAGCAGACGAGAGGAAGAGAGGGAGGATGGAGGAGAAGGGGGAGGGGGTTTGAGGAGAAAGCGGCCGTCAGGTGCTCTGCCATCCATGCCCTCCCCACGAGGGACATCAGTCACACGTCGTACGCGGCACAACGCCTGCCCACACGGATCCTCATGTCATGTGGCTGACTGTGACCGAGAGGAGAGGAGGAGATCTTGCGTCAGCAAGTCAAAAGAGTGTTGGCTCACTGAAAGATGACTACAACAAAGATGGGCGCTTCTGTTCTTTTGGTTGGCAGCGCGACCAGTTGAAAATGTCATTCACGCTCCTGCACGCTCCTGTTGACTTTCATTCCCGTCCCGTCCCGATCACGGGATTAATACAAATATTAATCCCATCCCGTGGGAATCCTGCGGGAATCCCGTGACCCGCGGGAGTCCCGACAAAATGTCAGTCTCTGGCTAACTGTGACCTAGAGGAGAGGAGGAGATCTGTGGCTGACTGTGACCGAGAGGAGAGGAGAGGAGGAGATCTGAGCGGGATAGACCACCATTCAGGCTATATTTCAGCCGCTAATCAAAACCGGATGTTGCTTTTCTTGAAGTATCGACGATGCAATAGGCCTGTCTCTGGTCCATAGCCGTTATACTCATGGACCAGAGCTACATCCCTACCTGCTTTCTCTGCACCATTGAAGGCCGTTTCCAAATGTTAAAATGTAAAAGACCAAATATTATTATGAAGAAAACAAGATGTTAAGACCACTAAAACAAATAGAATAAAGTTTACCTTCAGAAAAAGCGTTGTTTATGGCTTCTGAATGTAGGTCTTTTAACATGTAATGTCTATGGAGTGACGTCACGTCAACACCACTAGGTCTGGAAAGGGGTGTGTGCGTGCGTGCGTGCGTGCGTGCGTGCGTGCGTGCGTGCGTGCGTGCGTGCGTGCGTGCGTGCGTGCAATAAATGTCAGAGCTGAAAATGACGTAATGATGTAAATATGAAATAAATGCCCAAACATGTAGCTATAGGTGTAATGTTAGAGAATGTCCACAGAAGTGAACCTTTCAAGCCTGTTTTCTCAACTCGCTGTTTCTCTGCAAGACATTACTCTATAAGCCATATCTCCAAAACTGGTGGGTCAAACTGAACAACCAATATGTCAATTTGAAGCTATGATTCCCTGCTTTCGTATGACAGGACTTGGTACTGTATGCATAGTCTTGTACGAACATCTACAAGGCTGCCTAAGTTCAGTTAATTGCAACACGAGACTCACCACACCAAGTGTCCCCCGTAATGGAAAAATCACACCCATGTGAACTGAGTGGTGTAAGGTCTTATATAGACTGATCAGCTGTGGTCTGACGTAATGTCTGACGTAATGAAATCACACCCGTGTGAACTGGGTGACCATAGCAACCATGCTCAGTTTTGGTACGAACAGACAGACAGACAAACTAACAAAGCCAGTTGTAGGAGTGGTTTACACCACTCAAAAAAGGTTAAAAGTAGTAATGAGTGATTAAAGTCCCGAGTTTGTGTTTGATCCAATGGCTGAGGGTTTGATCCGATGGCTGAGGGTTTGATCCGATGGCTGAGGGTTTGATCCGATGGCTGAGGGTTTGATCCGATTGAATGGAAAGAAAGTGTGATTGTCGTCATTTTTGTGTTGCTCTCAGCCGGGCAAACTTTAGCTATACTCGTTTAAATATTATTTTCTTTTAAAATGACCAAACCACTGCTAGTGCGCTAAGCCAGTGGTTCCCAAAGTGGGGTCCGGGGACCCCCAGGGGTCCTTGAGGGAGTTCCAGGGGGTCCCCCAGCTAAATGATCGTTTGGAACCAAATGGACCCTTATGGGTCTGTAACTCAGAGAGTGTACACTCTCAGAGTTAAATTAAGATTGATTTTACAATATAAATTGGGGTCTCAGAGATAGAAATCCCATTAAATGGGGGTCCGTAGCCTAATGCATATTAGACTTGCATATTAAACTAGGGGTGAAAATGGTTGAAAATCACTGCTAGAGCCGTAAAGATCTTCTGTTATGGGGGTCCCTGGCATACCTTCTGTTATGGGGGTCCCTGGCATACCTTCTGTTATGGGGGTCCCTGGCATACCTTCTGTTATGGGGGTCCCTGGCATACCTTCTGTTATGGGGGTCCCTGGCATACCTTCTGTTATGGGGGTCCCTGGCATACCTTCTGTTATGGGGGTCCCTGGCATACCTTCTGTTATGGGGGTCCCTGGCATACCTTCTGTTATGGGGGTCCCTGGCATACCTTCTGTTATGGGGGTCGTTATAGGGGTCGTTATGGGGGTCCTTGGCATACCTTTTCAAATGGGGGTCCGCAGGCTAATTAGTGTCCTGGACATGAAAAGGTTTGGGAACCACTGCGCTAAGCTAAACACTTACGAGGGTTATGCTAATTCTACTCGGTGGGTTGAATCAATGCTCCACTGTATCAATTAATAGACAATCTTGCAGTGTTTGGGGTATTTCAAAAAAGTATTCGTTAATTGATTGCAGGGAGGCAACCAGATGAAAGCATAGACATTGTTGGCTGATCTGGCTATTTTCCGCTACAAGAGAAGCGTGCGCCGTGCGGTACTGTGCAATGTATTTCACAGGTTCTTGATGTGTTTCCATATACACTACGTAACGGTTCGGTTTGATATAAAAGGTTCTCAGATCCTAAATTGAGCCCTGCTCAGGATGTACTGTAGTTGGGGCTTAACCCATTTTGGGCGGGAACCCCTTTTGGTGTTAGCATTATGTTCGAGCTTGTAGATCTGCTATTTTTGAAAAATCGAAGAACCACTGACATAGAAACAGGTTTTTCAGAAAACTGTCAGGATGTAGAAGACATTTTTAGAATCTGATCTCAGGTCAAAATGGGTTAATGGGACTTGTCAGGGACGTGCACACATAGATATCAAAGGGGGCTTCAGCCCCTGCCCCTTTTACCCGTCTGTAAAACAACTGCCCTCTCCAGATCACGAATGCAGCATTTAATACATGGTGGAAGAAATGCTAAATGCCCTCCTCTCCTTTCCATGCCATGCCGGAAGGCAGCATTCAGGAGAAAATTTAGTTTTTAGTCTCCCGAACTAATTTGTTTCTAAATCCATGTCGTTACACACCGTATCTCCAGTAGATAAAGAGTGCAGGGTTGAGCCCCGAAAATAGCTGATCTACAAGCTCTCAACGCGTCGCAGCGCGTCGCGTTGAGAGCTTGTAGATCTGCTACTTTGGGCCAAAAGTGCCCTCTCTTATGGGATTTCAGCCCCTGCCTCTCTAACACTCTCTGAACTGTTTTGTGTTACGTTTTATTCATAACAAAAGTAACCAACAAAACATCACACAACTTCACTACTGGGTTCTGTAAAGTTTCAAGTTCTGGAAGGTTCTGGGATACCCTTCGTATGGTATAGTCTAAACCAGTGGTTCCCAAAGTGGGGTCCGGGGACCCCCAGGGGTACTTGAGGGAGTTCCAGGGGGGACCCAGCTAAATGATAATTTGTAACCACATGGACCCTTATGGGTCTGTAACTCAGAGAGTGTACAAATGGAATCAAATGGACCCTAACGGGTCCATTTGGTTCCATTTGTACACTCTCTGAGTTAAATTAACAGTGGTTTTACAATATAAATTGGGGTCCCAGAGATAGAAATGCCATTAAATCGGGGTTCCGTAGCATAATGCGTGTGAAACTGGGGGTCCATGAAAGTAATATGTTTCAGAATCACTGCTGGAGCCGTGAAAATCCTCCCTTGTCGGGGTCACTGGCAATATGTTTTCAAATGGGGGGTCCGTGGCCTAATAAATGTTGATTTGGGGGTCCTTGACACAAAGAAGTTTGGGTTCCAAAACCTTTTCATGTCAAGGACCCCCAAATTGGCACTCATTAGCCCACGGACCCCCCATTTGAAAAGACATGCCAGGGACCCCCCATGAGAGAAGATTTTTACGGCTCTAGCAGAGATTCTCAACTATTTTCCTATATTTAAGGACGCTATACGGACCCCCCATTTAATGGCATTTCTATCTCCGAGACCACAATTTATATTGTGAAACCAATGTTAATTTAACTCTGAGATACTCGGAGAGTGTACAGACCCATAAGGGTCCATTTTGGTTCCTAATTATCATTTAGCTGGGGAGTCTGGGGACACCCTGGTACTCTCGCAAGGACCCCTAGGGGTCCTCGGACCCCACTTTGGGAACCACTGGTCTAAACCAGGGGTTCTCAACCCGTGGGTCGCGACCCCCCCGGGGGGGGGTCGCCAAATAATTTTGGGGGGTCCCCAAATTATTTAAAAAAAACTGAATGGCTGGAAAAGAGAAATGAAGAGTTTACATGCATAAACTTTCCTTAATGATTATATCTGGTTTCAGTATTTATTCATGATGTATTTTCACTGTTATTATGGTTATTGTAGCGGTCAATTTGTATTGGGGGTGGGGAGGGGGGGGAGGGGCAGGGGTCACGAGACACGGCCAAAGCATTTTCGGGGGTCCACGGATCAAAACGTTGAGAACCACTGGTCTGAACGAGCCATATGTTCGTGTCATCAAAGCCACCGATCAAACCAGACACTATAGAGAAGGTTATCATCACTCGGCAGCAGAGCTACTATACTATACAGAGATACTATAGAGAAGGTTATCATCACTCACAGCAGAGCACAGTCGCTTTCCATCCCAATTATGCGAGCGTGTTTTTTGGAGTGTGAAATCACTTAAAATGAATTGACTCTCATCTTTCATTTCGTCAATGTAATCGAAGGATAATGGCCTCTAGAGCTGGGGGGGCGTAGATGCTATAATTTCACATCAATTAATCCTATTCAGGGATAATAAGCCAATAATTGATTACTGCATATACTGTAGCTAACACCTCCGACCACTTTAACCCATTTTGGGCGGGAACCCCCTTTTGGTGTTTTAAGCATTCTATTCTACTTTAGCTATTGAAAAATAGCAGATCTACAAGCTCGTAGCGCGGCACCGAGTGCCGCGCTACGAGCTTGTAGATCTGCTAATTTTTTTTGAAAAATCGTGAAAATGTGCCTCAAATCTTTGAATATTATATTCTTTCAGAGCGAACGTTTTTAACTCAAATCTTTCTGGGGGGTCCCTAACATATTTGCAGATGGGGGTCGGCGGCCAATTACATATAATCTTTGGGAAACTTGACATGAAATATTGAGCACCTCTGATACAGAAACATGAGGTATTTCAGAAAACTGTCAGAATTTTTAATTTCAACGTCAGGCCTGAATGCGTTAATTTGCAACGCAATTAAGGGCCTGTGATCAGATATGTCATCATAAGTCTATTAGAAACCGTGCAGCTACTGTATATAAGAGACACATTTAAAGAGGGAATGCCTTTCTTGTCAACAATGACATTGCATGTTCTCCCCGTGTCCCCTAGGGTAGGTACCCTCACATGTTCTCCCCGTGTCCCCTAGGGTAGGTACCCTCACATGTTCTCCCCGTGTCCCCTAGGGTAGGTACCCTCACATGTTCTCCCCGTGTCCCCTAGGGTAGGTACCCTCACATGTTCTCCCCGTGTCCCCTAGGGTAGGTACCCTCACATGTTCTCCCCGTGTCCCCTAGGGTAGGTACCCTCACATGTTCTCCCCGTGTCCCCTAGGGTAGGTACCCTCACAAAAACATGCAGTAATCCTGGTCTCTAAACTACCTCTCCCTGGCCAGCCTGATGGAGGGGAAAGGAACTGGTCAGAATAACGTGTTCCTTCCACGCGCTACGTCCGGCCAGGGAAATTCCCCCCCGTCAGGTGAAAAGAAGCAGCTTGGACTCCTCATGCATAGGAGGCATGAGGTCAGTCCGCTGCCCCCCCAGGTTGGCAGAGGAAGTGTAGCGCCCAGGATTACATTAGATAATTGGCACTGGGTGAAAAAACTGGGTTGCAAAATCGTGGGATAAAAATTATATAAAAAAAAACAAAAAAAACATGACATGCCCAAATGTATAGGATGCCATGCAGGATGATGGAGTATAGAGCGCGAAGTCCTGACGTCAATCGCTCCTGTTCACAGAAGCAATTTCTCTATGGAGAGAATATCATGGGCTCATCTTAAAATCGTCTCATATAGGCATTGTGGTCCAAAAATAAACAAGCTGTCTCTGCGTTATTGTCAGGGAGGTGTCTCTGTATCGTTTACGTCAGTCATACTTGATACAGTCTGTTTCTAGCGAAAATCTAACTAATTCAGCAGCAGCAACAATAGCGTTTTCTCTCAGTCAGTTGATTCTTCATATCCATATGAGTGAAACGGCCGGGATGACATGTTTATTTTTCAAACACAGTTCGTATATGAGGCGATCTAAAATCCCCCCTATGGGGATTACAATGCAAATAAAAAGTACATGAACCTGTGGACTTATAGCGCCCTCTACTGATGTCAGACTTTGGTGCTCTATAGCGAAGGACTGTAAGCTCTGAATGGTCAGTATTAACCTGCAGGCCGCATTAAGTGATGGTGGGGGCCGCATGTGGCCCCCGGCCCGCCAGTTGAGCTACAGTAGTTAGTAGATCGGCTGTAGCCAATTCGGCAAATGTTCTCCCGGACTAGGAACGCTGGGTTTATCAAGTGATTAATTATACGGTGCATTTCCGTGCGGCTACTTTCAGCAATAATAATTGTCAATAATATTGGCTATTTTCGGGCAAGCAACACCGACCGGCACGTGGCCAAGTATAAAGCAGCCTTCACTCCTTGATGGATGGACAGAGCAAAGGATGGAGGAATGGAGTTTTATGACAGATAGTGGAGCCTTAATGATACCTGCTTGGATGGTCCCCACAGCTGCCTCCCTTTCTAACCCAGCGCCCGCGTCCTGTCGCCCCTTGCACTGTGACGGCCCGTATCCTTCAGCGCCCGCGTCCTGTCGCCCCTTGCACTGTGACGGCCCGTATCCTTCAGCGCCACGCGTCATTTACTTCACACAGGCATTGTAATTAAAGTGCTGTGCTTTGATATGACAGTGATGTAGACACCGAAGAAGGGTCGTGTTAGTTTTGGGTAAAATCTGTTTTTTTGTGCAATAATCATTTGTAGTATTCAGGGTGGAAAGAGAGACGGAGAGAGAGACGAATTAAAACGTGGGGAAGGAACGGGTCAGACATGTGCTGTCTTAAGTTTATTATTATTTATTATTATTCTGACGGCACCTTGGTCCGACTCCGCCCATTACTAACCTACCCCTGTCCCTAACTAACTTGACCCTTTACTAACCCTGTCAGTCTAGTAGCCAGCCCATAGAGCCCCATTGTGAACCCAGACATGTTGAGTACACCAAGGTTTTATGTTAGAAATGTTGAGTATGGGTCCCCAGCATGTAGAAACTGCCAGATGCTAACTTGCATGTGTTGAGCAATTTTCATAATTGGCATAATATGTGACCATACTAATTACAACCTATAGAAGGCAAAAAAGTCAAAATGTCATCATGCTTTATGTAGCATGTGACATGTCAAACTAGGGGTTTGTCATGATGCTGAATCCGTTCCAAGCATTAGTTTTGAAAAAAAACACTCATTGGGCTAAAACGGCCATAGCCACTGACATCAAATGTGCTGATATCATCACATTTGTGATGACGGCTATGGCCGTTTTAGCCCAATGAGTGTTTTTTGTGCAAAACTAATGCTTGGAATGGATTCAGCATCATGAAAACCCCCTAGATTGACATGACACATGCTACATAAACTACACATGCTGCAAGCTGTCAGACTAATGAGCCGTCGGAATTAAGAGCGGATCCCGAAAGGAACAGGTCAATATGTCCATTATACTGTACATACTGTAGGCTATAGGAGCAATTTGAATTCCGGATTTTACTTGTAACAGAGTATTTCTACACATACATTATTGATACTTTTAACCTAAGGAAAAAACGCGAGTACTTTTTACCACCACTGCATGAGGTGCAAAAAGTGGCTGTATGAGGTTAAACATGAGGTGCAGGTCAAAAAGTAAGCAGCAGGTGCAGTAGGCCTACATGAGGCATAGCACTGGGATGGTATAGATCATACATGGGCAACTGGCGGCCCAGGGGCCACATGCGGCCCCCCACCTTCACTTAATGAGGCCCGCAGGTTATCAGAATACTGATAATACTGTATTATTGATTTCAGCTGTTACAATTCCAAACATGCTTTAATTACTTCAGTCTAGTAGCTTAATGAGTAGTATTAAAAGGTTATTTTACTTCCTTTTTGAAGTCCGTTTGATGTATTTGTAATTGGTTCATAAAGTTAACATAACTATAATTAAAGACATTTGAAAGGCATTTGAAATTAAATAAAAATGTAACTTGTCCGTATTTCAATTCAAAAATAGCGAAAAATAATTCAGGGTTTCAATTAAGATATAGCAAAAATAGCTGGTCTACAAGCTCAAAACGCGTCTCAGTGCTACGCGTTGAGCTTGTAGACTAGGGCTGGGGCGGTATGGGATTTTTATTACCGCGGTTATTGTCGGCCCCCATACCGCCGGTATGGCGATAATTACCGCATCCCCCCCCCCCCCCCCCCGCCCCCCCCCCCCCCCCCCCCCCCCGCGCGCGGAAAAAAAATCCTCCGGTTTTATAGTGTTATTTAGTCCGGTGGAACACCGTGTATGGAGATGTTAGAGCAGGTCTGCAAAATCCGGTAAAACACCGTATACGGAGATGTATAGAGCAGCTGTGTGTCTTTAGTGCAGTTCCAGTGTCATTCCTCCATGCGCGGCCTCCCCTCACAGCTCACAAACACACACACACACACACAGTGGCACCGTTGCAGAGACAACAGACAAGACGACTCATATAGCTTTTCCACGTGTTTCTGTTGTTATCCAGTTTACCAAAATTAAATCCACAACAGCGCTATTGTGAAGAGTAAGACCCTTGCGCAGCGCGAGGCAATTAACCCCAGCTGCAAACGATCCGGACTTTGATTGTGTGATTATAATATATATAAATCCTTTTGGGCCAAATAACCATTCAACCATGCAAGATTGGCATGTCAATGCCGCAACACGTGTTCGGGTGTCAATCAAATCAACTGCGTCAGACATCTCCCGCAGCCCGCTGTTAAAAAAAGAAATAAAAAAGCGAACGGATTTCACATCATTTCAGATCAAGACAAGTTGTG